>NW_027202595.1:0-195209 GCF_024711535.1 Dipodomys merriami | reverse complement strand
AATCCCATAGACTCCACTCCCAAATTACTCAAGCTGATTCAAAACTTTGGCAAAGTAGCAGGGTATAAAATTAACCCCCCACAATCAATGGCTTTTCAGTATTTCAACAATGAGAAAAGTGTGACTGAAATTAGGAAATCAACTCCATTTGTAATAGCCCCACAAAAAATAAAATACCTAGGAATAAACTTAACCAAAGAAGTGAAGGACCTCTATGATGAAAACTTTAAAATCTTGAAAAACGAAATCAAAACAGAACTTAGAAAATGGCAAAACCACCCATGCTCCTGGATTTAGAAGATTAACATCGTGAAAATGGCAATACTTCCCAAGGCTATCTACAAATTCAATGGGATACCTATCAGTTTGGAACTTTTGTCAAACTGCTTTTTTTTATTCTTGAACAATGAAAATAAAATTGCCTCAGAATGTACATAATCTACCTGAAGCTTTCATTCCAAACAAATGACATTCCCACAGACTGGAATTTTACATCCAAATAGCATTGAAATTTCGATAAATATTCACATAGCTACTGAAAACAAATCATTTTCCAGGCACCAATGGTTCACGCCTATATTCCTTGCTACTCATTAGGCTGAGATCTGAGGATTGCCATACAAAGCCAGCCCTAGTAAGAAAGCTGTGAGATACTTATCTCCAAATTAACCACCAGAAAGCTTGAAGAGGAGCTGTTGCTCAAATGATAGAGTGCTCACCTTGAACTGAAGAGCTGAGGCACTGCACCAACGCCCAGAGGTCAAGCCCCACTTAACTTTTCAAGTTAATGTGTTATTTTTGGCTCACCTAAGGACACCAGCATGCTATAGGTTTCTAGCATCACATCTCTATACAGGGTACTCTGAGAAATATCTAATTCCTGCCACTCCTCCCAGCTAAATTCCACAGCCACATTATCAAATGACACCAGATTCTCTAAGGGCACATTCTATCAATTTATTATCCCTGAGTCATGAGAACACCAAAGCTAGACTTTCATTCTTCTACATGTATGCTTTTGTATTACAGATTGTGGTTGGTACTTTCTGTGTTATGTATAAAATGAGAGAAAATATAATCAAAGTAGAAAGATTTGCCTCCATATTAACTTGGTAATTACACATACAAAGTTTTTCTAATACATCAGAACACACTTCTGGTTCCAGCAATAAAGACAAGAAAACAGTTCTAAGAAGCTAATAACCTAGCAAGACAACAGTAAGTATGAGTCTGAAAGTGTGTGTTTAGCTTATTTTGGTAATATTTACTACATATCTGGGTAACAATGAAGTAAACAAATATGTTTTCTGTATTTTCATATTCTGCCTCATTAACAATATTATTTAGATTTTCTATTAAATAGTGCTCTCATAAACAGTCACAACATAGTCATTACATCATATGGAATACATAACACATTAGTAGATCTATGAAAAGCACAGCATCCAGGTGAATGTTAAAAGGAGTAAAATTACTCAAAAAATAGTAAATGAATGATTTGGCTCTCATAAGATTTGACTAAGTTCTCACAATAAAATACCCGATGTTAATCATTTTTGTTATTAAATTTCTAGATATAAAAGTATGGTCATAGATATCCATATGTTTCCTTCATATGTAAAAACGAACTTCCAGCATGAACATTTCTGAACATCGACTACTTCCTACCACATAAAATACTTACTTATTACCATAAAATGTTTCTTAATCAGCTTTGCATTTTAATAGGCCTTAATGGAAGGATGGATGTAAATGGATAAAGGCTTAAGGAATGCTCAAGATGATCCCTCAAAATGTGAAATATGACCACCACAAGAAGGATAGAGAAAAAAAAAACCTATGAATTGGCACATGATCTAAAAAATATAGAAGTTTTAAAAATTGGAATTAAATATGGCACTAATTTGATGTACAGTGTCTAAAAGGAATACAGTCATTCTTGACAATATCAGAGGTGAATGATGACTAACACACAAAAAGAAAATATATTTATAAAGTGTTGAAAGAAAATAGACTTCAATACACAATCCATCGGGCTAAGGGCCTCTTCTAACAATATAGATTGAAGGTATTCCTAGGGAAAGATAATGCATCATTTACCCATCTTCATTTTAAGTGCTATAAAAATTATTCTGTGGGACTGGGAAGGTGGCTGGCTCAGTGATAGAGGGCTTGCCTTGCATGCCTGCGGCCCAGGGTTCGATTCCTCAGCATCACATAAGCAAAAAAGGAAAAACCGGAAGTGGCACTGTGGCTCAACTGGTAGAGCCCTAGACTTGAGCTGAAGAGCTGAGGGACAGGGCTCAGGGCCAGAGTCCAGGCCCAACAATCAGACAAAAAGAATTATTCTACATCAAGAGAAAAATTAAAATTGCTAACATAGATCTACACAGACGACAAGATTATTAAAAAGGTAAATGTGTAGGTAAAGGAATGGTACATGCGTAGGTAAAAGAATGTATAGAAAACATTGTATGTAATTTCTCTTGTGAAAAGAAAACTTAAAGTACCATATTCATAATTCATATGGAATTCAAATTCAATATACAAACACATAAGTGTTTTAAAACAAAGTTTGTGAATCCTGTATATGTATCAATTAATATTGTACTTGCATTGCAAATATGGGGGCCTGAGTTCAAAGAATTATTTATACAAAAATTAAAAGGAGAATACATAGGTTATAAGTAGGTTATAAATTCCATTCAATTCCATTGAAAAGTAACTATATTATGCTATATGCTACTACTATGATAATATTGTAAAGTTTAATGTTCTTAGCAAAAGTGTATCCAGCAAGTTAATTCTTTGTGTTCCTAACAAAGTACCCCACAAGGTAGGAAGTTCATTTTCTTGCAGTTCTATAGTAAAACAATTTTCCTTCACATTTTACTTCTGCTGAAGCTCTGTGCTTCAGCCTGAGAATGACCTTTGTTCTTTACATGAAATGTCTGGTTATTTCTGTATGAAGAAAATTAATAAGACCCTTTTTAAAATTCTTGCAGTCCTTGCATATTTTGAGTTGTACAAATTCAATGGAACATAGAAACAAATCTTTGAAAATGTAGGGCACCTGTATTAAGCATGCAGTCTTATTTTTATCCTGTGAACAATGCAGTATTTACATCAGATTTAATTTGTAATTGGTATCAGAGGTAATTCACAGTGTACAGCAGAATGCCGGCAAGTTATATGAGAGGTGGTTTACAGTGAATTTGAGATGTGTGCAGGCTATATAGAAGCAGAATAAGAAACAAATATCAGATGAGACAAACAGATATTAAATAGCAAAATGTCCATCAAAATAAGACCATACTTTAATTGTAAAGTATAGTAAATATATGAGGCACTGTCTGACATGAACAGAAGAAAGAAAACTTATTGAGCAATCCAAAGTCACGGATTAGAGAGAAATAAAAATTAAAAAAACATATAAAGATACCATGAGCAAAAGTTAATGATGAAAAATACAAATAGTGATAATATGTAGGAAATAAGTATTAGCCCAAAATATATGACCACAGATACAGATCATTGATAATAACAGACTGATGATACATTATGATAATAAAAATTTATGCTGAAAATCAAAGTGTACAAAGACATGTTTAAAAGACCATGCAATTTTAATACTTTAATCTACCATTACTATTGCAGAACTAATTGGCCTCTTACTAATTGATATAACAACCGGACAAAAAATCAGCACGAACACACAAATGGATTCCATTATGTTAAACTTAATGCTGTTTATAAAACACTATGGTGTTACATTTATCAAGACACATATTCCAAGATTAAAAGTAAATCTGAAGACAAATGGTGTAGAAATCAATATGAGAAATTAAAGTTCTGTTATAAATACATGAAAATTAAAAGATATACTTGTAGTATTCTATGAGTGAAATAAATACAGGGAAATTACAATGGATATCAAAGAAATGTATTCCTTCATTGTGATTTATAGAATATTACATGTAGCCTCTTTCTTACTTCACCTTTGAAATAAAAACAAATAGTTTGGGGCTGGGAATACTGCTAAGTGTTAGTGTATTTGCCTATCTGCATAAAGCCCTAGGTTCCATTCCTCAGCACTGCATAAACAGAAAGATTAGGAAATGGCACTGTGGCTCAGGTGGTAGAGTTGTAGACTTGAGCAAATCAAGATCGGGAATGGTGCCTAAGAAGGGCCCAAATTCAAGCTCCAGGTTTGGCAAAAAAAAAGGGTTTAAATATGTATGGACATTTTCAGAAGAGTGGGGGAAAGCCAGAGAACTAGAAGGAAATGGGGTAAAAAGAGGATCTGTGGAGGCCATTAGGCATTGATGAAAGTAAGCTATAAAAATCATGAGACAGGACGGAAGGGAAACATTGGGAGAGAGTGAGGGTATGAAAGGAAATGTACTCATTACCTGGCCCAAGGACTGGTAGTCTCCCCATACATCACCACAATAACAATAGATTCAATTAAATTTGAAACAATTTCTTCATGGAGTTGTGTGAGCATAAAGTTAGTGAAGAAAATGTACCACAGTTAGAAGAACAGCTACAATTATTAGAAATAAAATACGTCACTTATACTGGAGCTTAGCTTGAATATTAATTTCACATATGCTGTTAAAAATAATCTAATTTTATCATAGTATCCAATTAACTGTTAATGATAAATATTCAGGTAAGTAAAAACAAAACAAAACAAGTGCTTCTGGCTCAAGATGCTTATCGTACCCTAGCTACTAAGGAGGCTGGAAGCCAGACAACTGTGTAGACAACTCAAATAAAACAGCTAATCAACATATTGGAGGAGGTGTGGCTCAAGAGATAGTTCCAAAAAAGAAATTAAAGCACAGCTTAGGAAGTGGAAAAACCTACCATGCTCCCAGAATGGGAGGACCAACATCGTGAAAATGACAATACTTCCAAAGGCTATCTACAAATTCAATGCCATACCTATCAATAGTCCAACCTCATTCTTCAATGAAATAGAAAAAGCAAGCCAGAAATTTATATGGAACAATAAAAGATCCCAGATAGCAAAAATGATCCATACCAGAAAGACAATGCTAGTAGAATATCACTACCAAATTTCAAACTGTACTACAAAGCCAATGTAATCAAAACAGCTTGGTAATTGCACAAGGACAAACTTGAGGACCAAAGGAATAGGACTGAAGTCCCGGAAATGAACACACAGACCTGTATCCACTTAAACTTTGAGAAGGAAGCTAAAAAATAGAATGGAGGAAAGACAACTTCGTCAGTAAATGGTGGTGGAAAAAGTGGTTCATTACCTGTAGAAAACTAAAGCTATATCTGTATATATCACCCTGCACCAGTATCAACTCCAAATGGATGAAAAACCTCACATTCAAAGCAAACACCCTAAAAATCACTACAGAAAAGTATAGGAGAAACTCTAGGGCTCCTTGGCACCAGCCAAAATTTTATTAATAGAGACCCAGAAACACAACAAATCAAAGAAAGGTTGGAAAATGGGATTGCATGAAACCGCAGAGCGTCTGCATGGCAAAGGACATTGCTAACAAGATAAATACAAAGCCCACAGATTGGGAGAAGATCTTCAGTAGGCATAAAATGAACATGGGTTTCATATCTAAAATATATTTAGAACTCAAGAAATTAAATCCCCAACAACAAATCCTCAGAGAAACAACTGCCCAATAAATAAGTAGGCTAAAGACTTAACAAGAATCTAATCTGAAGAGGAAATAAGAACGGCCAAAAGACATATTAAAAAAAAATAGGCTCAACTAATAAATATGTTAGAAACAATTACAAGAAAGAAAATACATTTGAATCCTTAACGGGGTTCATTTCGCCTAAAATCAACTTATCTGACCGTTTCTGCTTGTCTCAGACGTATACTAGTTATTGCATATAAGGGAAACCATGGGACTTATGTTTCTTTGGGCCTTGCTTACTTCACTTAGTATAATATTTTTTCCAAGTTTTTCTATTTCATAACAAATAGGGCAATGCCATACTAAAAAAAAATACAAAAAAACCCGAAAAAGTTCAACTTCTCTAGACAAAAAGAAATGCAAATTAAGACAACCTTGAAATTCCACCTCACCCCAGATAGAATGGCTATAGTCAAGAACACTAATATCAACAGATGCTGGAGGGGATGTGGACAGAAAAGGGAACACTACTGCATTGTTGGTGGGAGTGTAAACGTGTTCAACCACTTTGGAAAGTAATATCGAGTTTCCTCAAAAGACTCCACATAGTGCTCCCCTATGACCCAGCAACCCCACTTTAGGGTATTTACCCAAACATCACAAACAAGAGTATATTAAAGCTACCAGCACACCTATGTTTATTGCAGCTTTATTTACCATAGCTAAGATATGGAACCAACCCCAATGCCCCTCAGTAGATGAGTGAATCAAGAAAATATGGTATTTACATATATATGCATATATATAATATTTATACATATATGTGTATATATATATACACACACACATACACACACTCACACAATGCTTTTCTATGCCTCCATCAGAAATAAAGGCATCACCCCATTTATTAGGAAATGGAAAGACTTGGAAAAACTTGTATTAAGTGAAGTAAACCAGGCCTAAAGAAACATAGGTCCCATGGTCTCCCTTATTTGAAATAACTAGTACATGTCTAGGGCAAGCAGAAATGGTCAAAAGCTATGTACATATGACCATATAAGATGATATGAAGCGAAATGAGCCCTAAGACTGGAACCCAAGTGGTTTTTCTTTTTCTTGGTATTGTTTTTCAATGCACTTATAATGTACTATGTGATTTTTTTGTTCCTTTGGTATATTCTTCCCCCAAGGTATAACCCTGTTTTCACTGTATTTGTTTGCGGTGCCCTAGATCTTTTATATACATTTTTCTAATTTGGGGATAGGACGCAAAAAAAAAAAAAATGCTTAAATAGGGATACAAGCTGACCCATTGTAACAATGAGATGTAGAATACACTAGGTTGAAAATGAACTTTACCATTTGTGTGAGGGAGGGTGGGAGGAGTTGCAGAGGTGAAGAGGAAAGAAATTGTAGGGGGAAAACAATGGAGGAAGTAACAATGCTCCATAAGAAATGCACTCATGTAACTGTAACCCCTCTGTTCACTATTTTACAGTAAAAAAAGATATTTTTTAAAAAGAAGTAGTGCAAACAGTGAAGGAGGAAGCTGATTGACTGTGAGGCCTGTGAGTTCCTGTTCCAATACTAGCACAAGAAAGGCACAGTGGAGGCTGAGGTAGGTGTATCCCATTAGATTTGAATTTAGACACCAAATATGGAAACACAGCAAATCCTCATCTCAGACATAAAGAGAAAAGGAACTGATTGGGTAAGAAAAATGTCATTTCCATGAGCCATGTCAGCAAAGGAAAATTGATTAGTAAAACAAACAACTTCCCAGATACATCATTTGAAAAAAGGTGAGAGAGAGATGGAGAGAATGGGGACTGAAAGAGAAGAAGACACAGGGAGGAAAATATACAAAAAGTGAGATAAAGAGAGAAATGATGAAATCTTATGAGTAGGAAACAGAATGAAGAGAGTAAATAGAGAAAAAATCTTGCGAGGACACCTTAGGAAAAATACAGAGGGCTTTCTAGGAAGACCACACACTATATCATCAAATATTATCAGGTTTTATGTAGTCAAAGACCAGGAAACATTCCAAGAAGTATGTATGGAGAGTAATTTAATTACATATATCTTACTAAGTAATCTCTAATATTTGAAGTCGTGTGTGTCACCACACTATTTCAGAAACTCCAGTAAAACTTCTTTAACATAATTCAACATTACTCATGAGGAAATGATCTCTGACAAGTTGTCAGCAAATGTCCACTTTACATGACAAGTGACCCCTTCAATGGCATTGAATTACAAAACAAGTGTGACTACTTTATCTCACATCAGAAAACTGGAGGCAAATCTGCCCTCAACTAAGACATACTGTAACAATTTATAATCTACAAATTCTAAAAAACGTCTTCACCTCATTTAGGAGTAAGTTCTTGAAGCTGAATCTATTTTTTTTTAAATCTTGGATAAACTTAGTTTCCTAAATGGAATGTAAAAATTGAGATATAAAAAGCAACTCACCAGAGATCCTCTCATTCTTTCTTGCTGTTGACTATGAAGAGAAGATTCTGATGCATGGCTTAGAGAAAAGGCAATTGACATAGTCAGGAAAGAACCTGTGTGATTATGTCCCAGATTTTCCTGCTCAAAACATTATACATGGAATGAAAAAAGCACAAAGTCTTCATATGGGAGAAAAATCTTCGATGTCTCCAGTAGAGTATTAAATGCTCCGCTGAAGATGACTCCACAATCCATTAGTTGGTAGACAAACAGTATTCTAGGTTAATATACATGCAGAATTCATAAAAACTAAGGTTCCTAAAAATAATTGAATATTAAAACAAAAATCCACCACTTTAATACCACTAGTTATTAAGGAAATACGTTGTATGAATTATTTTTCTATTCATTAAAATGGATCCTAAGACTCCATTGAGCTTTTGGACTCTTATTCATTTATATATTTAAACTCCATGGAGAGAATATAGGTTATAACTCAATACTATCTCACCCAAAATTATACAGGGAAATGTATAATACGTATTACTTTTATTATAATATTTCAGTAATGGTTTTCAAATGGCACATTTCCCTGCATCCAAATACTTGAAGCACCCTTGAGCAATAACTTGAAATTTGTCATTTAACCTGCTTCACATAATCAGTAAAGATTATGTAAATACAGGTTTGAGAATTCCCTAATGCTCATATTCCTAAACAATTCTATGAAGAATTGTGGCCATCCTCCATGAGATAAAGGGCTTAATAAAGATGAAACATGAAATATTAGTCATAGGAGTGACAGAACACCAACCACCCAATCACAGCCAAAGAACCAGAAGATTAAAATCTTATGTTGCACAAATAATACTAACACAAAATTCTAAGCTGAGGACACCCTAAAATGCAGACTTATAAAAATAAAAAAATAATTTAAATATCCATATGCTTTTCTTATATTTATTGTTTGGATTATACACAGGAATGCTACTATCCAGAGGTTTTTTTCTTATTTTTTTTACACAACTACGTGGAATAGAAATCTTAATATAAAATAACATAAACTTTACAGTGATATGTACGAAATATGAAAATCTACTCTGTAAACTTCAGTTCGGTCGTTTGTGCTAAGAAACAATATGAATTACTTAAAAGCAACATTTGTACATTCATTTTGGATTGTTCCACATCACAAGAATGATTTCATACTTTTAAAAAGTTACAAAGAAATTTCTGTAGGCTAATTATCCATATTCCAATACTCAAAATCAAAAGTGTTGTAGATTTCAGGGTGGGATATTTTCTTTTTGTTTTGGGATTTAGAGTATCCTCCTTAAATTTAAAGTTTTTTATTCCATATTATTTTTTTACAAACATAATCTATATTTAATAGAGTTTATTGTGTAACTGGGCTCTGGTGGCTCATGGTTGTAATCTTAGCTAATCAGAAGGCTGAGATCTGAGCACCACAGATTGAAGCCAGCTGGGGCAGGAAAGTGTAAGAGACTCTAATCTCCAATAAACTACTAAAATACCTAGAAGTGGAGATGTGGTTTAAGTGGTAGAACATTAGGTTGGAACAAAAGAAGCTCAGGGTCAATGTCCAGTGCTTGAGTCCAAGAACCAGGTCTAGCACACAAAAAAGAGCATTTTATTTTATTGTATTTAAATTCTATTGAACAATTTCTTGGGAATACAGATTTAGGCAGTCTCTCATTTTAAATGATGTAAATTAGGCTCATTTATCTAGTGGAAAAATTGTAACATGTCAAGAACAGATAAGATAGAGAATACCCATGCTAGTAACATTTTAAGCTAGGAAACTCCGTAGGAAGTGCAAAGGATAAAAAGGGATCAACATGTTTCACTAACATCTTCTAAAGGAATGTTCAAGCTTTATTGACTTCAATTTCCATGAAGAATTTCTTAAGTGAAATAATACTTTTTCGAGCAGATTGAGACAAAATAGAGAACATTACCTAAAACCAAGAAATTCTGAAAAACCAAAACTGATTAGGAAGCATAGAATTTACAGTTAATGCTATCCAATGTCATATGGGCAGATTTTCCACTCCTCAAAGGAGAAAAAACACTTTTGTTTTTGAGATGAGGAGAGAATGCGGAATATGGGAGGTGTTTGGTGGTTACATTAGTATTTTTGTTGTTATGATAAACTTTGCAATTTAACTCGGTAAAAGCCTATTACCTGCCAAAAGTGACTAAGGAACAATTTTCTAATAATGTACAATTTCCTTAGAGGAGATTCAAACTCAAAAAAATGATTTACATGAAAAATAATAGAGAAAGTAGTTGAAAAGTCCATTCAAAAATGTTTTATTCCACTCAAATGAACTTAATACATGTGTTCTTTACAATTATGCTTGGATTGTTCATGAAAATTTCAAAAGACATTAAACAAAGCAGGCCATCATCTTATTTCCCTGTTAACTAGTTTTTTTATTTTGCAACACATGTGTTTGAGGCACATAGCAAAAAAGAAAAAAATCACAGAAGGAAAAAGAATCTAAAAACAAGTTAAATACATAGGGTTTTTTTAATTGTGAAAATACTGTACAGAGGGGTTCAATTACACGGGCAAGATAATGAGTACATTTCTTATCAAGCATTGTAGCCTCCTCTTTTGTTTCCCCTTTCTATTCCTTCCCATCTTCCTCCCAGCCCCCCAACCCAATCCTGCTCCCTCCCACCAAAGTTGTAAAGTTCATTTTTCCACATAACATCTTCCACATAACCGCTCATTGTTGCAATGGATCCACCTGTATCCCTATTTAAACAATTTTTTTCCATTCACCTCCACAAATTATACAAACCTCAAATACAGTGAAAGCAGGGGATATACTATGGGGTAGGGACATACAAAGCAACAAAGAAATGATCTTTTAAATGTGTTAGAAACAATCATCTGAAAGAAAAAAAAACATTTGAATACATATCTTAGGGTTCATTTCCCTAACATCAACTTATCTGACCTTTTCTGCTTGACTCAGACATATACTAGTTATTGCAAATAAGGGAAACGATGGGACCTAAGTTTCTTTGGGCTTAATATAATTTTTAATATAATAAATTAACATAATTTTTTCCAAGTCTTTTCATTTCCTAAACATAGGGTTTCTTTGTTTATGGCTTTGCTGAATATACATGAATTGTCAATACCAAGCAGTTCATTTTTACTACACCTTTACTTTTACATCAGTTCTTAGGTTGTCTAAAACATTGAAATACAAATAAAACGTGTAGCAAAAATAATTTGAACAAACAGCAGGTAATTTCACAAATAATGGAATGTGAACCATTTCTGCCCTTAATTGGGTTACAACTTTGTCTGAAAGAACACTTCTGGTGCTGTAGTCAAAGGTGTGCTCACTGAAATAGATTCTTCCACAGAAATACATGATTGCACCTTGGAATAGCCATGGAATATTTGTTTGAGCCACAGCCCTACAAGTGCTCCAAAACTTTATAATACCCACAATAACCACACCTTGACTGGAACCAATTTCCCTCTTAATCTCCACCAAGACAAATCAATATGTAGGAAGATTTCTTCGCTTAGACATGGAATCAGTTTCAACACTGGCTCTTGTGAAGTCACCATGAACCAAAGCACATGCCAAACATTTATACCTTGTTTAAAAATTCCACATCATCATACTGGCCATCTCATGATGAAAACGGATAACTCACTAAATGTTAACGGGCTTTACTCTTCTAATATGAAACAAACTAACAGAAAACACATGGGAAATACAGAAATTAAAATAGAAGTAACATAACCCACATAAAGTATAAAGTTCAGCAATGATTTCATCAAAAGCTGTCTTTTCAAGAAAAGAAACTTCCTCTGTGGAGTTCAGAATCTCATAATTGAACACTGAGAATTTAGGGGCCAGACACAATCTGATAGGATGCATTGGTTGCATTTCCTTTTTGCTGACTTAAAAAACTTCTTGGTATGCTTGGTGTGCCTGATTCACAATTCATTTCTTGTCATTACCAGCAGCAACCTCAGCCATGATGTGATAGAAGTCTTTCTTTATTTTCAAATAGAAAACTTTTCTCTTTGCTTGTGGAGCATTAGGGGTCAAGAACTTTTCCAAAAGAGATAGTATATCATTGCAGATATCTCTTAGCTTGTTCTCAATTCTTCCTGTGTTCTCACACGATTTGCTGCTTTTTCTCAGAACTTTCTGTCTTTTGCTCAATACTTGAAACTACACTCCAAGATGACCTATGGGTTCCAATAAGCAGCTGAGAGAAGATTCCTTTCCTCATTAGGTAATTCAGCTTCTTGCTCATTTCCAGACTTGATGCAGGCTGCCATATCACCATATTGCTCAGCTTGCTTGGCCACTTTGGCCCTATGGCACCATCTCATTTCTATCCATGACTGCATGTCCTGTGTCCTGAATAGGTGGTGGAGGAAAGACAGGGGGTCATTGGTCTCTGGACGATGGCAGAAGCAGCGGTGAGGCTGAGATTTTGTCCCTGGATCTCACAGCTCACAGGCTCCAGCCCCTCTGCAGCCCCATTGGGCTTCTTCACATTCAATTTTATTGTTTTTCCATGTGACGAATATCCGTAATTCTCCCTGAAAATTTCAAAATTAGTTAAAGTACATTTTGCTTGCTGCTCATTTTTTGTCATGTTAAAATGATTTCATATGCAGCATTATAGTAACGTGTGATTGTGGGTTTTATTTTTTGAAACAATATGGCCTATGGCAGTGTGTATGGTGCCAGGTGTTCAATGTGCACAATCTAGGATGACCTCGCACCATGATGATATGATGAACAAAACCTTGCCTTCTACTCCAAGTGTCACTCAGAGCCAAGAGTTTCACAATTTTGAACAGTTGGGACATGATCAAGTTTCTGTCTAAATTCCTGAGAAATGGGAAAAAGGAGCTATTGGTATGGACCTATCTTCATACAGAGTTTCTGAATGCTACTTTTACACATGAGACTGCTCAATGTTACTTGATATATATTCCTAATCTTTTAAAAAATTCTGCAATATTTTACTGTTGTTTAAATGTGCAAGAAAATCCCATTAAATTACTGTTTTTATTTAAGTTCTGCGATGAAACAACTTTTTAAAACATCTTTCTAGGGCTTGGAATGTGGTTCATTGGTAGAGTGCTTGTCTTGCATGCATGAGGCCATGGGTTTGACTCAGCATCACATGAACAGAAAAAGCCAGAAGCAGTACTGTGGAACAAATAGTAGAGCATGAGCCTTGAGATGAACAGCTGAAGGACAGCACCCAGGCCCAGAGTTCATGCCCCACAATCTACAAAAATATATATGCATATTTTTTAATTTAAAATATCAAGACACATTTAATAAAAAGCAAAGTTGCTGTTCAGACAAAAATTGCTGTTATCAGCCAAGAGAGAAATAAGCCAGGAAGGTTTGATTACCAGAGGAGACATACCATGGTACCTGGCTCCTGTCATCCTGGAGGTGGGAGGTAAGACTTTTTCCACTTTAGGATTACAGTAGCCAGAGGAGGTTGCAGAGATATTTAAAGGTACCAGAGTCAACAGGTGTCATGGGTTCTTTTGGCTACTTCCTGCTGGGGAGGTGAAGGAGTCACTGGAGCTGGGGATATTAGGGTCCAGCAGGGCAATGTAAATGATGTCTCCAGTTGCCTGTAGTATTAGGATAGCCATGACTTGCTCCCAGGTGGTGTCCTGGGTTGGGACTGTTAACCTGTTAAAGGAGACTTTTGGATAGATCAGGCAAAAAATGACAAGGTACCAAGGTCAGTTAACATGAATGGCATAGGATAACACACATTAGCCATGGGCCAAAAAAGTAATATTTGAAGCATAAGCCCCTACTAAGGGAAGTAGGGAGAAAGGGGGTGTCTAGTGTCTTTTGGACAACTAGGTAAGGGAGAAGAAAATGCACTAGTTGAGAATACCAGTCAGAGGCTACTATAAATACAAATAGCAAGTAACAAAAACAAGACTGGAACTTTCTGTCCAGATAGAAGATAGGCAGGTATGGACATTTAGGTGGGCAAGCAACTGTTTCTCTTGTTCTCCCAGTTCTGATTAATTTTGAAAGGGCAAGCATAAAGTGACTCCATTTAGGATGTCATCTCCTCTTATTGCTCTCCATGGATTTCCATTGTCTGGACTAATTTTGTCCTAGATGGTGCAGGGCGGGGGTAGTGGAAGGGGGTGTCTTAGAGTCTGTTGCTTGGAGAGCTTCTCCTACTTGGCATTGTCTGGTTTGAACTCAAGGTCTGGGCACTCTCCCTGAGCACTTCTGCAAGGCTAGTACTCTACCACCTAAGAGAGTTGCTTGGAGGTGAGATTCTTTTGAGCCATGCCTCCAGACTGGCACATGGCTGATTAGCTGGGAAATTGAGTTTTAGAGAGATTCTTTGTGTTCAGGATGGCTTTGAACTGTGGCAAAAGGAATCTTTGTCACAAAAGCCCTTTTTATTTCCAATAAAAGCAACAAGGAAATCAACGAGATTGAGGTTACCTATAACTTGTAAACAATTGACTAACAATTATTTGCCAGGGTTTTGTAGTAAATCCCAGTAGATGTTTATAAACTCCATCTGATTGGCATTCTAAGTACCACCCCTTGCATCTGGGCAGCCTGTTTAAAGTCACTTATATACAACATTTAACCTTTAACAGATGTACAGACACTTTTTTAGGCTCTAGTATCATATCTTGTTTAACATTTTGGTTTGTAAAAATTTTTTCTGGTTGGATGAGGAGCCTGATCTGTAATGGTTGCAGCAATGTCTGCCTCTGTAGGCAGTTAGATCTAAATGGGGACCTAATCTCAAGTCCACACAACTTTCTTTCCTTAGCAGATGAATTAATGTGGATGGGCCAGCTCAAAACTCACTGCCAATTGGGACTTTGAGCTGATACAGGTGGGTTGGGATTTAAATTATCCCTCATATTTTACATCTTTAGCTTTCACTACACACTATCATAGAGGACTGGGAAGTCCATGCTGAGTTAGCCAGACATGGGCATTAAGCATGCCTACAAACTCTCTTCCCATGACCTCTGTACTCTGTTCAAGCTTTGAAGAGACAAGCACAAGTGACTTCAGGATCTGATACCATCTCTGCCATCCAATGAGCAGTGGCTTACTGCCTCTGCATATTCCAACATTTTCAGGGTTCCAGGAATGCCTTTGTCTATGCTGGAATAAATGCATCTTTGACAGTTTCCTTGGTCGGTTGGTGGACTTGAACTCAGGGTTTGAGCATTGTCCCTCAACTCTCCAGATCAAGGCTAGTACTTTGCCACTTTGAACTCCAAACCAACTCGGCTTTTGAACACTCTGCTAGCAGATTAAAGATGACAATCTCACAGGGACCTTTCTCTGCCCAGCCTAGCTTGACACCAGTGTTCAGATTAATGAATCTTTACTTGTGGGCATATTTACTCCAACTAAAAGCTGAAAGATGGTCATTGGAAGTGGATTTATAAGCATGGTCTTACCTTGAACTTATTAAGGTCCAAAATTCCATGTGACAAACTTGTCCTATGTCCTTTACTGTGGGCCTTTTGGAAACTATTACAAAAATCCTATCATGGCAAACTAGGTTGAACAATAATTTCGTTATCCTAATTTATCTTTTCTACTTTGAAATAAACTTTAGGATAATTTTCCCTTTTAAACTTTTCTTTGTCTGGGAGGCCTGCCACTACCCACAACTTAACAAATTTTTCACAAAGGGTAGGCCATTTTTAATTCCTTTTTTTTAAAGTAAGTTTAATTTGCATTTAAATGCTTCATTGAAACACTGGGCAACAGCCTTTACCTCTTGGCTTAAAGTTTAAACATAGTCTATGTACCTATGTATGCATTAGACAGCCACAAGGATCATTTTTACCTGTATTTTACCCTGCAAAATATCTACCAGATTCCTGTTTTTGCTTATCTCTGTAAGTATTCTCCAAGTTCTTGTTCCTCATTTTTTGAAAGTCTAGCTTTTTAAAATTGCTACACAATTAAATTTAGCAAAACCATAACTTAATTTTGATTTTTTACACCCATCTTCATGGAACTGGAAAAAGCAATATTAGTGAGAAATTCACTTTCAGCCTCCATAACAGTGAGAAAACACAGGCTCTCCACATTATCCACACTAGTGTTTTAATTATAACTCACTCAGAACAACATCATAATGGACTAAAAGTGAATCAGTCACAATTAACGCATCATCTATAATTAATTAAATATAAAAAGAAAGTACTAAAGTCATTTTTGGGTTACTCATACAAAGCCAAATGCTTATGAATCATGTTTTCATTTCCCCACCGAAGAAAATAGAAATGGAGCTGTGATTCAAGTGGTACTTGAGTAAAAGTACTTAACAGAGTGGCTAGGCTTTGAGTTCAAGCTATAAGACATCTACCCACACAAAAAGAAAATGTATTCCCAAATACGTGCTCTTTCATATTTTCTGAATGTTTCATGAACATGAGGATGAAAGATGATGAGAGAGATTTTAATCCTGTACACATTATGTAATCAACCAGGAGTGTTATCTTCCAACAGATATTCCATTCAAAAACTGAAATGGAATAGTAATAATGTTATAATGTATGGACCACACATATAATGGAAGACTTTTGGGGGAGCAGTAGAGAAGTCAGTGCTCTCATGTCCTTGGCTTCAAGCATGACAGTCTTTCCCCATCTATCACTACCAAACCACTTTTGATGATCTCAGTCAAATATCAAAGGTCCAGAGCTCTTATTTCTGAGAAGAGTTTATTAAATTTCCGCCAACAGCCATTCCTTAATATAAAAGACACAAATCAACAACTTCACTATCTTAATTATTTGTCAAGCCTGGAAGTAATTTATACCTATCACTTTTGTCCAATCTTTGAAGGTGAAAGTACATCATCCCTACCCAATACAATGAAAGGATGAGAAATATTGGCTCAGTGGGTGGTTTTCCATTACACCTAGTTTAATTCTGCAATAAAGGGTTGCTGTATAAATCACAGAGGTTTCTGTCAAAGGTTTTCCTACATTGGGTTTCATTTTGTGTGAGTGTTCCAATGCTGACTGAAGGGTGATTTCTGCTTGAAAGACATCCTCTAATTTTCACTAGACACTCTGTCATGTTGCCAGGTCTCTGAAACCTGTAGAGACATGACTTCTGACTAAATAGTTGTCTACATTTATTATATTCACTTTTTATCTCCTGTTTATATTTTTGGATGCACTGAGGACTGACTTCACAGTAAAAGTCAATTCATATTTCTTATATTTGATAGTTTCTTTTCTCCTATGAGAGTCATTTCTCTGATGAACACTGAGGTATGACTTCAAAGTAAGATTTTCTACATTGATATTATCTATAAGTTTTCATTCTTGTGTGTGCTCTATAAACACTCATTCATGCATGACTTCCTACTGAAGGACTTTTTTGATACTGTTACATTCATAAAGTTTCTCTCCTGTGTGTTTGCTGATGAAAATTTAAGTATGACTTCTTCTTGAAAAAAATTCCACATATTTTATTCATAAGATTTTTCTCTGTGTGCATTCAAGGTTGAACACTGAGGTATTCCTTCTATGTGAAAGACTGCACATTTGCTATCACAAGTCTTATATCCTGTTTGGGTTCTCTGATACAAGCTGATTTTTCTTCCAGGTGAAAGATTTTCCGTATTTACCAAATTCCTAAGTTTTCTCATCTTTGTGTATTCTTTTATGCCTGCTGATCTGTGAACTCCATATGAAGGACTTGCCACACTTGTTACATTCATATGGTTTCTCTCCTGTGTGTGTTCTCTGATGGACAGTAAGGTGTGACTTACATAGAAAATACTTTCCACATTTGGTACATTCATAAGGTTTCTCTCCTGTGTGTGTACTCTGATGAATAGTAAGGTCTGATTTCTGGGTAAAAGTCTTTGCACACACATTACATTTTTATTTTCTCTCCTGTGTGTGTTCTCTGATGATGACAAAGGTGTGTCCTCTGAGGAAAACACTTTCCACATTTGTTATGTTCATAAGGTTTTTCTCCTGTGTGTATTCTCTGATGGACAGTAAGGTGTAACTTACGTCTGATATACTTTCCAAATTTGTTACATTCATAAGGTTTCTCTCCTGTGTGTGTTCTCTGATGGGCAGTAAGTTGTAACTTCTATCTGTAATACTTTCTACATTTTTTACATTCATAAAGTTTCTCTCCTGTGTGGGTTCTCTGATGGACACTAAGCTTTGACTTACATCTGAAATACTTTCCATATTCATTATATTCATAAGGTTTCTGTTCTGTGTCAGTTCTCTGGTGCTTTCTGGGTCCTAACTTCAGAGTGGAAATTTTCCTACATTCTTCATATTCATAGAGTTTCTCTTCTTGTGGTGTTTTAGGTTGGCAAGTCAGTTCTGACTTCTTAGAGATATATTTTGCACATTGCTTAAACTCATCAGGCTCCTCTGGATATTTCCTCTGAGGTTTTGTAAGGTGTAAATCCTTACTGATTGAACGCTCAATTCACTACATGTATGAGGATTCTTTCCTGTGTGTCTTTTCTGATTCATAGTTTCTGTAGACCTTAAGTGGAATGTTTTTCCGCATATAGTGCTCTCAGGTGTTTTCCTCCCTCCCTGACAAATGTCTTGGGCAAGGAGTGAAGACTTAACATATTCTTCTCTATATTCATTATGGTTATAAGCAGGATCTCTGACACAAACCTAATTATGTGGAAAGAACATGGTCTCTGAGTTTAAAATCTTCCCTACTCCATATTCAAAATACTGACGCTTATTTGGACCCTCATAATTTTGACTAAAAGGCTCCAAATATCTAAGGGATTGTTTATCTATAGGTGACAGAACAGGCGTATATGCAGCAGGCATCTCATCAGACTCGCAATAGGGGAAAATGTTCTGATGTTGAATGAACTCTACAGTTCTCACCCTTAAGGAGTTCTCGTCATTCCTATTCAGCTCTGGCTTCTGTTTTGAGGCCAAGGTAGAAGTTGTTAGTAATCCCACTCTTTGCTCCACTCAGTTACTATCCATGACAGCCACTTCACACACACACATTCATCTGAACCTTCCTGGTATGTTTTAATCAAATCCTCCATTTCTTGAACATCTAAAATGAGTCATGAAAAAAAGACAAAAACATAAATCAAATCCTTAATGTAAAGGTAAAGACATATTTCCCATACTGTTAGAGATTTTAAGATATTCAAATAGGTTTTGATTTATAGAGAGATATATTTTGTTCTCCATAATGTATTGATTAAGAAACCAATACTAATATTTTATGATGGAAAATGTTTTTTCTGTTTCAGTTTTCTCGTCTTTTTCATATCAGAGGAATTATTTACACAAATTTCTAACCTATTTAGTGATAGCATGTTAGGCTACATACTGTCGTATTTAGTATTTTTGTTTTTTTCTGAAATACTGTTTTGTTTTTTAGGGTTATAATTGCTTTTTGTTTTTTGTGCGGGAGGGTTCCGGTTGTGGGTCCTGAACTCTGGGCCTGGGCGCTGTTCCTTAGCTCTTCAGCTCAAGGCTAGCGCGCTACCACTTGAGCCATAGCACCACTTTTGGCTTTTTTTTTTCTGCTTATGTGGTGCTGAGGAATCGAACCCAGGGCCTCATGCATGCAAGGCAAGCGCTCTACCACTGAGCCACCTTCCCAACCCCTTTTTCCCCCTTAAAATATTATATATATAATGCTACTCTACTTCTCAAACATTAGGAGAAGGGTATTTTCTAATTTTGGAGACTACCTTTTTTTTATACAAGCCTTTTGCCAGTCACCTGAGGGTAAAGTTTTATACACCATCTCTTCAGTTCTAACTTACCACAATGAATTATTTTAAGTATCTTAGTAATTTTAAAATTTGTTTCTCTCCTTTTTAGACAAAGTTTCATCAAAATTTATTCCTGCCCCTCAAACCTATGGAAGCCCAAAAATTCTCCAGCTCACCACCTAGTTAATCATTCTCTCTAGACTAAAACTTTGATTCTGTATCCTGGCCTCTCCACACCTTATCCTTATCAGAGGATAGCAGTCTTGGCCTACTCATATCCTATATCTGCCTTGTCCTAGTTTCAAAGAAATGAAATCTCATCTTTGACATTTCTAATTTTCTTTTTTTGTCAGAACAATTTGCACACAGAGAAAGAATTGCTAAATTTAACTTTATGGCCACACACAGTTCAGTATGTATCTGCATGCATTTTTGATTCACAAATCCAACACAAAGAATCACCAAGTTCTCTGCAACACATGGGACTCGGGGGAATTAGGAATATTATTGGTCAGTACAGAGCAAGATGAATTTACCAACTCAGTTCTGGATCCAAGATCACTATGCAAGATGCTTTAACTCACCTGTGAAATTATTTTTTTTTATTGTGAAAATACTGTACAGAGGTGCTACAATTCATGGGCAAGATAATGAGTACATTTCTTATCAAGCATTGTTGCCTCCTCCTTTGTTTCCCGTTCCCATCCCTTCCCATCTCCCCACCGGCTCCCCTTCCCTAACCTCCCCCCCTTTCTTTCCCCCAACCCCAAAGTTGAAAAGTTCGTTTTTAGACATAACGACTCGTACATCTCATTTTTGCAATGGGTCCACCTATATCCCTATTTAAACGATGTGTTTTTTCCCTTTCCCTCCACAAATTATATCAACATAAAAATACAGTGCAGGCAGGGGTTATACCATGGGGGAGGGACATACAAAGGAACAAAAAAATAATCTTATAAATATGTTAGAAACAATTGCATGAAAGAAAAAAAATGAATACTTATCTTGGGTTGATTCCCCTAACTTCAACTTATCTGACCTTTTCTCCTTGACTCAGACATATACTAGTTATTGCAAAAATAGAAACCATGGGGCCTATGTTTCTTTGGGCCTGCCTTACTTCACTTAATATAATTTTTTTCCAAGTCTTTCCATTTCCTAACAAATGTGGCAATATCATTCTTTCTGATAAAGGCGTAGAATTCCATTGTGTATAGATATCACATTTTCTTATCCATTTTTCTACTGAGGGGCATCTGGGTTGGTCCCATATCTAAGCTATGGTAAATATTCTTGTGCTGGTAGCTTTAGTGTGGTCTTGTTTGTGATCATTTGGGTAAATGTCCAAAAGTGGGTTTGCTGGGCCATAGGGGAGTGTTATGTGGAATCATTTGAGGAACCTCCATACTGCTTTCCAAAGTGGTTGAACAGGTTTACACTCCCACCAAGAATGCAGTAATATTCCCTTCTGTCCGCATCTCCTCCAGCACCTGTTGTTATTAGACCTGTGAAATTCTAGTCTGAGGCTTCTCCCATATATGGCTCATCATCTTCCTCCAGCTTGCCAATCAATTGAGGTTTAGGAACACAGTGCCCTGTTAATAAGAAAGAGTGGAGACCTATTGTTCATTCTGTGTCAAAATAGCTGTAAGATCTCAGATATTCTGTTTATCAAGTTGCTCCAAATCTTCTTTCTTATTTCTCACTGGCTCCATGGTTGACTTTCCCCCAGTATTGGTTTAAACTTTGCAGGTTGTGTGGCTTGAACTCAGTTCTTTTTCTCCAGGCTAAGATTCTATTAGTTTGAGTCTAGCTCCACTTCCAGTTTATGAGTGCTTAATTTGAGATACGTGTCTCATGGAGACTTTAGTAGCATTACTGGCTTCAAAATGAAAACCTCAGATTTCAGACTCCTAAGGAGCCTGGATTACAGGCGTGAACCACTGCACACACACACACACCACATATATAAATACACATGTATTTATATAAATATATAATTTTATATATACATATATAAATACAAATGTATTTATAAATTATAAATTTATATTATAAATTATAATATATATTTATATAATAAATATATATTATATTATAATATAAAATATAAATTATATTTATAAATTTATAATTTATAAATACATTTGTATTTATATATGTATATATGTGTATAATTTTATATATACAGATATAAATACATTTATATATGTATTTATATATATATATGTGTGTGTGTGTGTGTGTGTGTGTGTGTGTGTGTGCATTTTCTAGATTGTATATCCACCCATGATAATCATCTCAATTTTGTGGAAACAGTCTCCTTTTAGGGAACATAGTTTGGAACTTTTGTCAAACTGCTGATTCGAATTCTTGAAGAATGAGAATTAAATTGCCTTGAAATGTATATAATCCACCTGAAGCTTTCCTTAGAAACAAATGACACTTCACACAGACTGGAATCTTACATCTAAATAGCATTGAAAGTCCAATAAATATTCACATATCTACTAAAAACAAATCATTTCTTGGCACCAGTGGATCACTCCTGTAATTCTAGCTACTCAGTAATCTGAGATCTGAAGATCATGGTACAAAGCCAGCCCTGGCAAGAAAGCTGTGAGACACTTATCTCCACCACACTTCCATCGTGAATCATGACTTGTATAGCTTACTTTCATCAATGCCTAATGACCTCCTAAGATCCACTTTTTTACCCTATTTCCTTCAAGTTCTCTGGCTTTCCCCCACCCTCCAGAAGATATTCATGTGAATACACTATACATATTTAAACCTTTTTTGCTATTCCTGGGGCTTGAACTGGGGGCCAGTCCTGGGTACCTTTCCTGATCTTGATTTGGTCAAGGCTACCACTCTACCACTTAAGCCCAAATGCCATTTCCTAATTTTTCTGAGGAACTGAACTTAGGGCTTCATGTATGGTAGGCAAATACTCTACCACTTAGGCATATTCCCAACCCCAATTCATTTGTTTTTATTTCAAATGTGTAGTAAGAAAATGGCTACATTTAATATTCTATAAATCACAATGGTAGAATACATTTCTTTGAGATCCATTGTAATTTCCCCTGTGTTTATTTCACTCATAAAATATTACAAATATATTTTTAAATTTTCTTGTATTTATCATGTATTTTTATTTCTCATATTGAGTTCTACAAATTTATAGATTAAAGATATTATAATTGCATGGCCCTTTAAAGATGGATTCGCATACTTTGCTTTTCACCATAAAACTTTTATTATCAAATTGTATGATATGTCAGTTATTATCAATGGTCTGTATCTGTGGTCATATATTTTGGTCTGATGTTCATATCCTTACATATTATCGCTATTTGTATTTTTCATTATTAGTTTTTGCTTATGCTATCTTTTTTTTAATTTTTACTTCTCTCAGAAGGAGAGAAAAATAGAGAAAAAAATCTCGTGAGGACAACTAGAGAAAATACAGAGGGCTTTCCAGGAACACCATATCCTATATCATCAACTATTATCAAGTTTTATGTAGTCAGGGACCAGGAAGCAGGCCAAGAAGTATGTATGGAGAATAATTTAATTACATATAGTTACTCAGTCATCTATAACAGTTGAAGCTGTGTGTGAGAGCACACTATTTCATAAACACTGGTAAAAACTCTGCAACATAATCCAACATTACTCATAAAGAGGTGATCTCTGACAAGTTGCTGGCAAATGTTCATTTTCCATGACAAGTGACCTTCTCAATGTCACTGAATCACATAAGTGTAACTACTTATTCTCACATCAGAAAAACTGGAAGCAAGTCTTCCCTCAATTTAGACAGACTGTAACATGTTATAATATACTCATTCTAAAAACCATCTTTTAATAAAAAATGTGACAATACCGTACAGAGGAGTTGCAATTACATGGGCAAGATAATGAGTACATTGTGAACCCCAAGATAAGTATTCAAGTGCTTTTTTTTTCTTTCATGCAATTGTTTCTAACATATTTATAAGATGATTTCTATGTTGCTTTGTATGTCCCTCCCCCCATGGTATAACCCCTGCTTTCACTGTCTTTGATGTTGGTATAATTTGCAGAGGGAAAGGGTAAAAACAAACGTTTACCTAGGGATACAGGTGGACCCATTGCAACAATAAGTTGTACAAGTTGTTTTCTCGAAAATCGAACTCTAAAAATCATCTTTATCTGATTTAGAAACATGTTCCTAAAGCAGAATCACTTTTTCTGTTTTTAAATCATAGACACCGTAAGCTTGCTAAAATGGAATTTGGAAAATGAGAAATAAAAAGCAACTCACCACAGATCCTCTCATTCTTTCTTGTTGTTGATAATGAACAGAAGATTCTGGAAGCCTGTCTTAGAGAAAAGGCAACTGACATAGTCAGGAAAGAACCTGTGTGATTATGCTCCAGATTTTCCTGCTCAAAACATACATGGAGTGAAAAAACACAAAAGCCTTCTTATGGGACAAGAATCTTTTATATCTCAAGTAGAGTATGAAATACTCACCTGAAGTTGACTCCACAGTCCATTAGTTGATAAACAGACAGTATAAAAGCAATTCATTTCTAGGTTAATACACACACAAAATTCATTAAAACTAAGGTTCCTAAAAATAATTGAATAATTGAAACAAAAATCCACACCTTCAATAACACTAGTTATTAATACTTAGGGTTGTATGAATTATTTTTCTATTCGTTAAAATGGATTCTAGGACTCCATTGAGCTTTTGTACTCTATCTTATTCATTTACATATTTAAATTTCATGGAGAGCATATAGGTTATAACTCAATACTTTTTCACCCGTAATTATACAGGAAAATTTATACAATACATTTTACTTGCATAATATTTCAGTAGTGGTTTTCAAATGAAATACTTCCCTGTATCCAAATACTCAGAGTACCCTTGTGCAATGACTTGAAATTTGCCTTTTAACCTGCTTCACATAATCAGTAAAGATTATGTAAATAGAGGTGTGAGAAGTCCCTAATGCTTACTTCCTAAACAATCATATGAAGAATTGTGGCCATCCTGATGAAGATAAAGGACTTAATAAAGATGTAACATGAAATACTACTCATAGGATTTACACTGTCCCAACCAACAACCACAGCCAAAGAACCAGAAGATTAAAATCTTAAGTTATACCAATAATACTAACATAAAATTCCAAGCTGATGACACGCCAAAATGCAGACCAATAAAAATTTAAAAATTACATATCTATATACTTTTCCTTGTATTTGTTGGTTGGCTTATTAAACAGGAAATGCTACTATCCATCCACACAGGTTTTTTTTAAAACAACTGCATGGAATGGATACTCTTTATATAAAATAAAATGAACTTCATAGTGATATGCATGAAAAATGAAAATCTACTCTATAAACTTCACTTAGGTCCTTTCTGCTAAGAAACACAATAGGAATCATTTAAAAGCAACATCTGCAAATTCATATTGAGTTTTTCCACTTCACAAGAATGTTTTCTCTAAAAACTTACAAAGAAATTTTATTTTTTGGATCAGTCGTGGGGCTTGAACACTGGGCTTGGGAGCTGTCCCTGTGCTCTTCAGCTCAAGACGAGCGCTCTACCACTTCAGCCACAGCACCACTTCCAGTTTTCTAGTGGTTTTATTGGAGATAAGAGTCT
Organism: Dipodomys merriami; assembly: GCF_024711535.1. Taxonomy (NCBI): domain Eukaryota; kingdom Metazoa; phylum Chordata; class Mammalia; order Rodentia; family Heteromyidae; genus Dipodomys; species Dipodomys merriami. The sequence continues at coordinate 169,616 of NW_027202595.1, read as the reverse complement.
CACGGAATTTTCTCCCTGGGCTGGCTTTGAACCGTGATCCTCAGATCTCAGCCTCCTGAGTAGCTAGGATTACAGGTGTGAGCCACTGGTGCCCAGCACAAAGTAATTTTTATACACTAATTATCCATATTCAAATACTCAAGACCAGGAGTGTTGTAGATTTCAGGATGGGATATTTTCTTTTTGTTTTCAGATTTGGACTACTCTCCTTAAAATTTAAAATGTTTTTTTCATATTATTTTATTAGAAATATAATGTGTATTTAAAAGAGTTTATTGTAATTGGGCTGAGTTGGCTTATGATTTTAATGTTAGCTACTCAGAAGTTTGATTTTTGAGCACCACAGATTGAAACCAGCTGGGGCAGGAAAATCTAAGTGACTCTGATCTCCAATAAACTACTAAAAATACCTGGAGGTGGAGATGTCGCTCAAATGGTAGAACATTAGGCTGGAAAAAAGAAGCTCAGGGTCAGTTTCCAGTGCTTGAGCCCAGGAACCAGGATTAGCACACAAAAAAGTGCATTGTAGTGTATTTAAATTCTACTGAACAATTGTTTTGGAATACCTATTTCAACAATCTCTCATTTTAAGTGATGTAAAATAGGCTCAATATTCTAGTGGAGAAATGGTAACTGGTTAAGAACAAATAAACTGGGGAATATCCATGCTAGTAACATTTTAATCTAGGAAAATCCATAGGAAGTGCAAAGGATAAAAGGGATCAATATGTTTCACTAAGATATTTTAAAGGAATGTTCAAGCTTCATTGACTTCAATTCCCATTAAGAAATTCTTAAGTGAAATAATACTTCTTTGAGCAGATTGACACAAAATGGAGAACACTAGCTAATACTTTGTTACACCTTCCATCTACAAAACATACAACTTTGAGCAAAACAAAGTACCTCAAGTTTCCTTCTGTAACAATCTGTGACCAACACTTTCTCAACTGCAGGTAAAAAAACAACGCTTTAAGGCTACTATCAGTATATCCACAGGTGAGACATTTGAGAGATCATGTACAAGAATTGATAGTGTGAACAGGCTGAATAAACTAGTAAGAACAGAGATAGATACTTTCAGTTGTGAAAATTATTCCTCTCCTCCACAAACCACAACCCCATGTCCCTTCTGAGAACTAGGTTCTGTCTAATTCCTCAGGCAAGTTCATTTCCCCTCCTACTAGTTAGTGTTAAATTTCCAACAGCAGCTAGTGATTGGGAGTGTTAGAGGAAAGAGTACACCTGAGCCTTGTGCTCTAGGAAGTAGATTCAATTTTTGCTTAAGGCAATAAAGTTGAAAACATTTTGTCCTTCCTTTGCCTTTCTGCCTCTGCTCTGTAAGGCTTGTCAAAGTTGACAAGGTATCCTCCTTCAAACATTGCTACGCTTCATTGCTTAACAGAAAGAGGAAAAAAACAGGAGTATCACACACTACTGTAATATCTCATGTAGACCTGTTCCTACAAAGAAGGTCTTGTACAAACACGTGTGAACTAATGGCAGGAGGGCTAAGAAATCTAACAAGGGAGGCACAGAACAGAGACACCTCGACATAAACAACACAGAAACCCAAAATACAAATGCCATATAAATGGAGTCAAAACAGGCCCACACTTCACAATTTCACTAAAAATGTTACCATGCTCATCTTCCTCCTGGGCAAAGTTTAATAAAGTCACATGGGTTAAGAGCAGTGTTTCATAGTCATGGAAATAGAAATGCACAGTTCCTTGTTTTTCTTATTCGAGAGAACTACCCATCTTGCTGTCAGAGCTTTGTGAGCCAGTTTCTGGCACCTGGAGGCACAAGTGCTTTGGCAGCACAAACTCTTGAACCCTGAACAAATCATCAGCCCCATACTGGAGGAATATGTGGAGGACAGACTCCTTCTTGGGTTCTGCATCCAGCTCGCAATTTCTACCTGACATTGGTTCTGCAGTCTGAGATCCCTTCATGTTACACTTCCCAAGCTCCACTGAAGAGAAAACTTCCAGCAGCAAGGCAACGGGAAAGGAACTGGAATTTACAGGCTGAAAATACCCACATGGGGTGGGGAGGCACATGTGCAGAAGGATCGTTGCCCTGCTTTTTAAAAAGAAAAAAAGAAAAACAAAACAAAACAAAAAAACAAACTATGCACTTTCAAAGGATCTGTGCTGCAATACAGACTAAAATTTCCACAATGCACTGTGCCTCCCTGGAGGAGGTGGGCTTCCACAAGTGCTAGACCCTAGTTCCCAGGACTGCATAGATGCATGGGGACCTTTTTCTCCCAAATGTGGGAACATAGGTGAGCTTTTTTTTCATGAAAAGCATTGTGTGCCTCCTGAAACATTGTTAGACCACTCAAAAAATGGAAATGTATTGGAAGCATGAGATAAGTTGGCTTTTTAATTTTTAGTTCTATTAATATAATTGAGGTTATGAGACTCTTGTGTGTTTATTTTTAACAGATAGTTTCTGTTGAATGTAAATTTTGTCTGTTCTTTACATTTTGTCATGGCCCTCTGCTCACTATAAAAAGATATTTGCAGCCACTAAACGGATTGTTGAATCGTTTTCCATGCTCTAATGTATACACAGCAATAAAGTAGCAGAATTGCGTGGTAGACATACTGCATAATCCTTGCACCAATTTAGATTTATAAAAAATCTAAACATTTCCCAGAAATGCCCAAATCCCATCTCTGAAACATTCAGGAGTTTTTGGCTATTTCCAAAATTTTCCCTTTTTAAATTTTTTTCTTTTCTTTTCGTTGTTGTTTGTGTGGCTTGAACTTGGGGTGTCAGTATGATCATTTCTTTAATAATTTTTTCAGCTAGGTAGTGAAAAGCATCCTGTGTGGGGTGGGAGGAGCAGTCTTACATCATGGTACATCACTACCATTGCTGTTCAAAGACATAGTGGTTTGGGGAGATCCAGGGGAATGTGGGTGGGTGTGCAAGATTGAAGTGAAGGGTAGGTCAATGTGAAGCTTGATGGCTTTCCATCTGTTTTGCATGCCGTACTTGGTTTGAATTCCTACCTCTTCTATAATCCCAGGAGTTCCTCTCAGTAACTCAGTTACCTCAAACTTATCTGCCCAGATGTTACCCATTAGACATTGGAATAAGTCTATTATCTCAGGTCCTGCATGTGGGAGCAGTCAGGGGCCTCTTCTAGAAAGCAGGCTTGTGCCATGAGCTCTGGCATTTGCAACACACTCAGGAATAGTCAGGCATCATTGGGACAATAGAGTTCCTTTACTTATAATGCAGCTTTGACAGAGAATTCCTGAATTCTTCATGACAAGTTCTCTCAAAATATATGTGTAAACCTAATATATACAGGTACAGTGGTACACCTATAGTCCAGCAACTTGTAAGGCTGCAAGGATCATTCAAGCTCAGGAGATGAAGGCCATAGGAAGATTGAGTCTCAAAGCAACACAAGTGCAACATTTCCCTACCAGAGGTTCCTGGTTTGATCCTCAGTACTAGAGAAAAAAAACTAACCCAAAGCATAGCATTTTTTACTAATAATACATCACTTTTAATGCTGAGTGTACTATTTCCAATTTTCCTTTCTAATCATCTAATGTGAATCTTCAATTTTATGAAACTGCTAGATGACGGTAGAGGAAGAACATGCTTAGTTTCTTAGCTCTGGGTAGAACCATGGGAGTAGAAAACAATTTTCAGGCATTTCTAACCTCGTTCCAATGACATGGAGGATACGTTGCCAGTGCTCATTGATTTTGGTAAGCTTGTCATCATCTTGACAAGTCTCATATTGCTGCTGTCCTTATCAACTGCTATCCCATTTGCTCCAACTGGGACTTGATTGCAGTGAGGAAGATACTTTCCTTAATACACTCCTGAAAGAGGAATTTAAAACAGGACGCTACATTATTCTGCCAATTACTTTTTTCTTTTTTTTCAATTCCAGCCCCCCAAATGCATTTCTTCTTTACCAAAAATATATGCATGCCTCTTTTTTTTTTGTAATTGAAAAATTCTAATCATACTATGACTTAAATCAATTTTACAGGAAGGGGCTAAAAACTCAAGCAAGACCATGTAAGCATATTTACGATGTGGGTTTTTTTTTAATTTTTATTTATTTTTATTGTGAAAATACTGTACAGAGGGGTTACAATTACATGGGCAAGATAATGAATACATTTCTTATCAAGCATTGTAGCTTCCTCCTTTGTTTTCCTTTCCCAACCCTTCCCATCCTCCCCCACTCCCCCCACTCAATCCTCCCCTCCACCAAAGTTGTAAATTTATTACATTCTTAATGCAACAGCCTCTCTAATATCTCTACATTCTAACTTAATTGAGATCCTACAAATGGATGGAACTCAGTTGCATTAACTATATGAATAACAGTCTTGTTCCTTACATCACATCTGGGTCCTAGTGACCACCTAAACGTAGCAAATTCATTGTAGTTTACCTCTGCCTTTGGTGGTAGCTAGAATCCTTCACATATCTGAGACATCAAGATACTTCAGGAGACACAATTCCCCTGCTCCTAACAGATTTTCCAAACCAGAGAAAGCAACTGCTCTCAATACATGCCCACCTACAAAGGGGTCACACTTTTCACCTCTTTGGACTCTTTTCTTTCCCTCAGATAGATGAAAAGTGGTTCTAAAAATTCCTCAGTTCATGTGTGCTGGGACTACTTTACTATTATTATTATTTTTGTTGTTGTTGGTTGTGGAGCTTGACCTCTGGACCTAGGACCTGTCCCTCAGCTCTTCAGCTCAAGGCAAGCACTCTACCACTTGGGCTATAGTGCCAGTTTCTGTTTTATATCTTCTCTGTTGTCACAATTAAGTAATCCGTACATTGTAAAAAGAAATCTCTTAGAACTATGTGTCAAAAACAGAAAAAAAATGTACTCTTTAGAAATAAAATCAAAGAGAATTTCATCTGAAAAAAAAAATTCCTCAGTTCTTACAGGAAACACCTATGTAAGGGATTTTCACCAGTGGGAATAGGGTTCTAACTATGTCCACCTGAGAATGCCTGCTGGCTCACTTTCTGAAATGTCACAACCTCTTCTTCAATGCTGAAGTCTGTTGTCTGTAGAACTGATTTCCATCTGGCACCAGGTATTTACATAGCTCCTTGTTTTCATCATTTAATTGAATCCATGTATTGAGTCTGTCTTCAATCTCTACTTTCCTGATAGTCATCTGCCTATAAAAATGTATTTGGCTGCTAAACATAGTCAACATACCATTCCCTCTTAAGAAAGGGCTGTGAATTTTATTTATTTTAGTCAGCATCATTAAGGATTTTAATATCTGTTTTTTTCTGTTATGAGCCTCAGGTTAGCATTCTCAAGGGTTGGTGATGTAACACCTGTAGAAGTGCAACAAAACTGACTTTTACTCATTGTAGATCTATTACTATCACGTTATATCAAACATGACAAACAAGAAAGTCTGAATATATTAAACACCACATAAATTTCTTCTGTTTTCTTTCCTTTGGATATTGAGTTTTGAATGTTGATAACCTGCTAATTTAATTCTGACCCAACCCTTTCCCCTTTTCAACTATTCAAAAACTTACATTGTTAAGACAAATTTTCCTCTCATTTGATTTATGTATAATCCTCATCATGCTGTATATCAACTATTTACAACTATTTACAATGCACCAAGAATAATAGAGCCATATACATGATAGAGTATTGAAAGAAAAGAATGAAAAACCTAAACCAATGTCCACCAATCACTTGATTCCACACTTCACATTGTACAGTATAGCTTTTGCATGGAAATCATAGAAATGTCAACCCAATCTAGTCTACTCTATACAGGGAGATGCAAAATATCCTAGGTGTCTTTACTTACAAGCAACTCTAGGAAGCAGGCTTCAGCACAGAATCATTCTCCTCCTAAGTTTAAATGAGTTAGTCTAATAAATTTGAGAATAAATAATGCAAACAACCAAAGGAATTCTGAAATCCTAAAAATCTTGAAATACAGTTAGTTAAAAAGGGGCTCCAGGAGGAAAGCAGCACTCTCACAGGTAGTCCCACTATGTGTCTCTGACCAAAAGAAGATCTAGGGGCACAGCCACACTTCACCTGAAGAGATTCACTCCAATCAAACCCTAAATATGTTGACTTTTCCTGCTACATGAGGATGATCCTAGTAGGCAAATAAGGAAAGCAAAAAGAGATATAGTGAACCTACCCTTGAGGTGCTCCTGCACCACAGGGCTTGGTGTGCCATGCCAGGATTTCCCAGCTGCATGCAGCCAGCCACAAGGCTTCCCACTGCCTCTGCTGCAACCAGCATGGCCCCCGCTGCCCACACCAGCCCACCAAACCAAGACCCACCCAATCCTTCTTGTGGCAGGACTCACCATGCTGCAGAGGATATCCTTAAGCTGCAGCAGATGCCACCACCCAACCAGCACCTGCAAACACCCACACCCAACTCCATCCTGGCAGCCATAGCATAGCCATAGCATAGGTCGAGTGCACTACCAGCTACAGACCTTGTGAGTTACCCAATTGGGTCCAATCCCTGGAGGTGGCAATTCTCTGTGGGATCCCAAAGGCCTCTGACCCAAGCCCCATTCCAAAATAGAGGGATGACATCAGAGCCCAACATGGACATAAGCTCCATTCCCAAGCCTCCCATGGCTAACTGGGAAAGCCTGGGAACACAGTTCCAGGCTTGCGATAGCAGTCTACAACCCTGAAACCCCCAAACTCCCTGCCACCAGTAGGCACACTCCCTCATCAAAAGGCCATCTGTTCACAATCAAGCCACAAGGAAAGTGGACTTTTGTAAGGCATACAAGGTTCTCTCAGGAATCAGCTTTGAGGACTACGCAGAGACTCAAGCTCCCACAAACAACCCGAAAAACCCACTCTTTAGGATTTTTTCTTTGATTTTGTTTTGTGTGTTTGTTTTTATATTTTATCATTTGCTGTTTGTTTTATTTCTATGTATTACTTTTATGTATTGTATTTTAGGATTTGCAATTTCACTTACATCTTAGATTTTTCATTAGTATTTTGTGTTTTCTTCCACGTTCCAATTTCTTAATTTGTATTTTTTCCTCTCACTCTCCCCTTTTTATTTCCTTCCACATTATATTACTACTGCATCAGAGCTACCCTGTCTAGTTCTATACAAAAAGTAAGGCCTCCTTCTATGTGTGCAAACAATAATTACAGGAGTTATCTTAGATTAAGTGACTTTACAATAATATCTGAATAAAACTTTTTCTAATGTTAGCAACTCTCCCAAATATACTTATATATAATTCTTTCCTTATCTTCATCTAGATCCATAAGCTATTCTCTACATAACCTTTCTTTGAATTATTTTGTTCCTTACGCTCGGGAACAAGGTCTCTATTCTCCAACTACTACAAATACATCTCCTCTAAGCTGTTTTTACCCCACTACTATCATTATACTCAATTTCTCTTCTGAACTTAACTTTATATGTCTCCAATCCTAGCCCTCCTCTTCTCCATGTTCTCCAGTCCATAGATCCCTGTTTATATCTGATTCAATTTACAATTGGTTCTTTTTTGGCCATAAAATTGGTTCTATTTGATTATTTTGAGTACAAGGGACCCATCTTGTTAACTCTAAGGGGCAGACTATTTAACAGCCCAACCCAGATTGTCTCAAAAGTTACAATTGTACATAGTCTCATCCTCTGAGCCACAACATACCTCTCCAACCAAAGAAAAAGAGAACTAAATAGAAAAAACCCCACACATAACTCTGATACCCTCAGATCTATACATCTACAAGACACCCAGTTGGCTCCAATCCTAAAAGACTGTTCTCTTGTCTAACAGTGTGGTTCTTGTCTCCAAATGGGTAGACCTAACTGCAGAAACACAAGAAATATGTCCAATCAACTAACCCCTACACCACCTTCAAATCAACAAGCTACAGAGCAGTCCCAGAACAACCTAGAGGATAATGCTCAAGGTAGTTTAAAAACATGGCTGGTTCGGCTGGGTTGGTGGCTCAGTGCTAGAGTGCTTGCCTTGCATGCATGAGGCCCTGGGATTGATTCCTCAGCACCACAAAAGCAAAAAGAAAAAAAGCTGGAAGTGGTGCTGTGGCACAAGTGGTAGAGCATTAGCCTTTAGCTGTAGAGCTGAGGGATATTGCCCAGGCCCAGATTTCAGGCCCCACTATCAGACCCCCCCCCAAAAAAAGCATGACTAGTAAATATGCTGAATGAAAAATTGAACACCCTTCATAGGGCTATAAGAGAACATGATGAGGTCCACCAGATGCTAATAGATTACTTCATAGCATCCACAAATGAAAGGATAAAGGAACTCCAGCAGAGGGAAAAAGATTCTAATGAAAAGATAGAAACCCTGATAAAGGAGTGGAAAGAGAAGTCTGCAAGCCAACTCCAGGAGGTAAGGCAATCTATTCAAGAATTAAAAGAAAACCTTAATAAGAGCTGGCCACCATTAAGTAAGACCTGCAAGAAGGAGATAAACAGTAAAGTAAAAAACCTTGAAAGCTGAATGGAGGAGGCAGAAGAAAGATTCTTGGAGGGCAAAGAGTTTAGATTCCATAGAGAAAGAGGGCACAGATATTCATAACAAAACCAAGAATCATGACAGATCACTGCAGTAAATAGAGGATACACTCAGAAAGCCTAATTAGAGATTATTAGGTATACAAGTGGGCCCAGAGAAGGAAGCCAATGGACTAGGAAATATACTAAGCAGAATCCTAGCAGAGAACTTCCCAAATATATGATAGGACAGTCCCATCTAGATAGAAGTTTTTAGAACCCCAACTAGACCAGACAAGAACAGGTCATCCCACTACCATATGATAATCTATACCAAATATATACCAACTAAGGAAAGAATTCTTACAGATACCAGTGAGAAGAGAATAATCACATATAAAGGTAACCCAATCAGAATTACCTCAGACTTCTCAGCAGACTCCATAAATGCAAAGATGGCCTGGAAAGTGGTATGCCATGCCCTAAGACAAATAACTACCAACCAAGAATAATCTACATAAGTAAGCTCTCACGCACAGCAGAAGGACAATAAAATCCTTCCAGAGCAAGGAAAATCTGAAGCAATATTTTGCTACAAAACCAGTTCTACAAAAAATCCTCAAAGACATTCAACACAAAGAAAACAAACAAGAACAGGTTATAGCCAATGAAGCAGTCCGCAAACAGAAAACTATGTAATAACAACAAGAACAGACAAGGCACAGCTCCCCACCCCCAAATTATTAATGGACTTAACTCGCTAATTAAATGACATAGATTTTCCAGTTGGATCAAAAATCAAGAACCGTCTATCTGCTGTCTTCAAGAGACAGACCTTGTCCATAAAAATAAACATATTCTGAAAGTGAAAGGCTGGAATAAAATCTACCAAGCAAACAGCCCCCATAAACATGAGGGAATTGCAATTCTCATACCAGATGAAATAGACTTCAAATTAAAATCAATGAGAAGAGACAAAAAAGTCACTACATACTAATTAATAGATCTCTCCTTCAGGAGGATATTACGATTCTAAATATCTACTCATCATATAACAGAGCACCTAAATTTATCCAAGAAACACTACTTTTCCTTAAATGACACATAGATCCAAAAAACAATTATTGTTGTGGACTTTAACACACCACGACCCCGCTAGATAGATCAACCCAGCAAAAACTCAACACAAAAACCGCATCTTAACATCTGCATAAATCAAATAGACAACATTTACCAAATATTTTACCCCACAGCATCAGATTACACCTTCTTCTCAACAGCACATGGAACTTTCTGCGAAATAGACCACATTCTAGGCCACAAAGAAAATTTGTCTAATTTCAGAAACATTGAAATTATGCTCTGCATTCTTTCAGACTACAGGGAATAAAATTAGAATTCAACACCAAAAGCCACCAAAGGAAGTCCTTCCACACATGAAGGGTGAACAATGCACTGTTGAACCACCTATGGGTCATGGAAGAGATTCAAAAGAAAATTCAAATGTTCATGATCGTTAACAAAAATCAACACACAAACTCTCAGCTCCTCTGGGAAACAGAATAGCAGTACTCAGAGGCAAGTTTCTAGCTCTGAGTTCCTACGTTAACAAATCGGAGAGATCTTAAACCAATTTAATGAGGCAATTAAAGCTCCTTGAAAAAGAGCAACAAGCTAAGCCCCCAAACAGTAGATGGAAACAAAGAATTAAAATTTAATCAGAATTAAATGAATTAGAGCCCAAAATCACTCTATGAGAAGAATCAACAAAACAGAGATGGTTATTTGAAAAAATTACTAAAATTGACAGACCCTTAGTAAATCTTACCAGGAAAAAATAGAACACACCCAAATAAATAAACTAAAAGATGAGAATAGAAACATCACTAGAGAAAAAACCATGAGTCAGAATATAATAAGGAGATACTTCTCAAATCTTTATGCTAATAAGTTCAAGAATCTGAAAAATATGGATGATTTTTAGCACTTATTGACATCCCCAAAATAAACCAAGATGACTTAAACAACTTAATAGACCCATATCAAGCATTGAAATAGAAACTACAATAAAAGTCCTCTCACCCAAGAAAAGCCCAGGACCAGATGTATTTACAGTGGAATTCTACAAAGCCTTCAAAGCAGACCTCACACCAATACTTCTCCAACTCTTCAATGAAGATGAAAATGAAGTGCACTACAAAACCCTTTTGTATGAATCCAGCATAACCCTCATTCACAAACCTTGCAGGGACTCATCAAAGAAAGAGAACTATATACCCATTTCTCTGATATATATATATATATATATATATATATATATATATATATATATATTTCAATTCTATGCCTCCATCAGAAAAGATTATGTTGCCCATTTGTTAGGAAATGAAAAGACTTGGAAAATATTATATTAAGTGAAGTAAGCCAGGATGCAAGAACCATAAGTCTAATATTTCCCTTATTTGCAATAACTAGTATATGTCTACAAAAACCAGAAATTGTCAAAAGCTATGTACATATGACCATATAAGATGATGTTAAGAGAAATGAACACAAGAAAGGGACACAAGTGTTTTCTTTTCCTACTTGCTATTGTTAACATACTTATAATGCATTATGTGATTCTTTTGTTTCTGTTGTATGTTCTTTCCCATAGTAAAACCCCTGTTTTCACTGGATCTGATTCCAGTGTCCTGCATCTTGTATATATATTTTATCATTTGTGCTGGGGAAGGTATATAATAAAATACTTAAATAAGGATACAGGTAGTATAAGACACTATGTTGAAAATGAACTTTACAATTTTAGGGTGGGGTGGGAGGAGTTGGGGAAGTGGTGAGGAAGGGATAGTAAAGGAAAATCAAAGGAGGATGTAACAATGCTCAATAGGAAATGTACTCATTACACTACTCATGTAACTGTCTCCCCTCCATACCCTGTTTTTAAATTGAAAAATATATAGGAAAAAATAGAATGGAAGAATCCTCTTCATTAAATAGTGCTAGCAAAATTGATTAAAAACTTCAAAAACTAAAGCTAGATCCTTACATAACACCTTGCAGCAGAAGCACCTCCAAATGAGTTAAAGACCTGGAAGCAAAAGCTCACAGCATAAAAACATTACAGGATGGAACATGAGAAACTCTAGGGTTCCTTGCCACAGGTTGAACTTTTCTCATACAGACACAGAAACAGAAGAAATCAAAGAAAGATTGTACAAATGGTATTGCATGAAACCACATAGTTTCTTCATGTTAAAGGACATAGCCTTCAAGATCAATATTAAGCCCACAAATTGGGTGAAGATCTTCAGTAGCCATACAACAGACAAGGGCTTCATATCTACTCCAGTGCTGACTACAGTTCGCATATTGTGCTGTGCCACTCTGGAGGAAGTGAGGTTGTTGCAAGGGTTCGACCAGTGTCAAACCCTAGGTTCCAGGAGTGTGTGTATGCATGGGGATATTGCTCTCCCAACTGCAGAAGCCGAGATTGCCAGAGCCTGCTGGCAATGAAAGTTAATCCTGAATGAGGAGGTGAGGATGCAGAAAAATAAAGACATAAGACAAAGGATGGGGTCAGGAGGTCTGCAGCTCAAGACTGCAGCACCGTTTATTTTTAACTTTCCCTATTATATACTATTAGAAGTCAAGAGGTAACATCAGGTTACCATACTGCAGAAAAACAAGGAAAATTTTAATAAAAACAGAGTGTAGTAAAAATAAGACAAGGTCAACTGGCAGAAAGTAAAACAAACTCTGCAGATATAGCAAAGCAATCCCGGGCACCTGGTGTTTTTCATGAAAGCCAGTTCCTTGTATGTGCCTTCAAGTGAGCACAGAAGTCAAGATGACCTTAGAGCTTTACTGTCAGCTCCCAACATCTCCCCTGTCTGTGTTTGAAGAAGCGAACCCACCTGTCTTAGTTTGGGTGGATCATCTTGTCTGCCTTACCCATCATCGGGAACTTCTTCAGAGAGAAGTTGCATGCCCTGTCTTAGGTTGGTCAGACTGGCACCCCCTTTTACCCATCTCTAGCTGCAGTTCCTCTCGGGGGGGAATTCACTTATTTGGAGCTTGATCTTATGTAGCTGGCTGGCTAAACTCATAAGAGAGTTTTGCAGTGCACGTATAATACAAGAAAGCCAGAGAAAAACCATTAATAAAAATAGACTGGCGCCAAGGAATGTCATTAACAATCCTTTAACATTAGTCAGGGAAGGGATATAGTGTTGAAATTGTTCAAACAGCTCTTTAGCAATTTTAGCCACTTCAGAGTCCAGCGGTGGGGCTTGTTGTAATCTAGCTATTTGCCTGTGAATTTGAAAAAGATCTAAAAACAAGTTATTATGGTGCCAAATACCATTGAGATATGCTACAACCTTTTTCCATGAGTGATTTGATTCATTATATATATGAGGGGTCACACAAATAAAATCAAACCTGGCATGACAGCGCACTCGCTGTAAAGTTTGCAGAGCGCGAACTTGTTCTCCTAAAGATAATACTGACTCATATAATGCTTCTAGTTTTTGTTCTACCTTGTCATCAATCTGACCTTGAAAGTGGAGAGCTTGTGTAGTATTATGAGCAAGCTGATTAAGATAATGGGCAGTTTGTACATTTCGAGTTAGTGCCTCAGCGGCAGCTAACGAAATAAAGGCCAGAACACCAGCTATAAGTAGCCCAACAAATCTACGAGGGCACATTAGTTCTTTCAAATGTTTCAACACCTGAATACCAGAATCTTCACACCAAGTTTCAGAACTATTTACAGGTACAGGAAGCACAACAAAAGGTGGTTGTCTAACAATAAGTATGGATTCAGTTATGCTGCTATACAAGCAATTAGTAAAAGAACATTTAGAACAGGTAACATTAAAATAATTAGCTCCTATAGAAATATTAAATGGTCCATACATAATGACATGGGGTGAGGATACACAACTCATAATATTTTTAAAAAGGGATTAATTGGGCCAGGTTATATTATTGAGTGCAGCCACCAGCATCCAAACATGATGTTGAGGATGCCCATTCATCCACCACAATCCAGGATTGAACTGATTAGTAAGATTAGCTCCAGACCAATCCATTAATTGAGAATTAGTTCCAGAAATATTGGTAACAACTGGCTGCACATGCCTGCACCTTATTGAATGAGGCTTTCCTGTAGATTCTACTATTTGTGAAGAATTAATGCAACGGGGTATCCTATAGGATAGAGTAGAATTTGCATAAACTAGGTGCCCAGTTGTCAAAGATGTCATCTGTATATTGAACATTTGATTTGTGTCTGTGATCCAAATTTTATGAGTTATGGATCGCATAAAAGTACAGTCTGGAATGGAGCTTTAAAAATTGGTGGTAAAGCATAAAGGAGTTCCAATACCTGAAGCTGAGAAATCTCCCATCTTGGTCTAATGGATGAAAGGATTGGGGGCTGTACCGTATGTTGATCCATTTACATTTATGAGTACTTCAACTCCCTCCCAGGTGGCTGGAAGCCCAATGTGTCAGCGTTTGTGTCATTTGAGTGAGCCTCCACAATCCTAACACAACGCTCAGGCAACCAGCGGGCATCATTTTCTTCCTGCGAGAAAACACAAACATGTCCTCGACCCCATGTTAAAACCTGATCGGGTCCGTGCCAAGCACCTGTTAAAGGATCCTTCCACTTAACTTGAGCCAAAGCTCTTTGCTCTCTTTTTTCCCAAAATGGCTCTTCTGTGGAAAGGCCATTAACAATTTAGTTTAAAAAATTTAGTACAAACAAAGCATAAGAAAGAATATTAACAAGAGAGAAGGGGTATAAATCCCTACCTTTTAATTTAAAATTTTGGTGTTTGTGCAAACCATTAGCTCGTTCAACAATTCCTTGTCCTTGAGGATTATAGGGAATATCTGTAGTGTGAATAATCTGATAATATTTACAAAAATTTTGAAAAGCTTTTCCGACATATCCTGGACCATTGTCAGTTTTAATATATTTAGAAAGTCCCATAGTGGCAAAGCAATGCAGAGAGTGGGAAATACAATGTTTGCTAGTCTCCCCAGCAAGGGCAGTAGCCATAATAAAATTAGAATAAGTATCTATAGTAACATGGACAATGTGAAGCCATCCAAAGGATGAAATATGAGTAATATCCATTTACCACATGTGATTGGCAACTAAATCTCGAGGGTTAATTCCAATGGAGGGCTCTGGTAAGAAAGTAGTACAACTAGGGCAGATCTTCACAATTTGACGAGCCGCCTCATGAGTGATTTGGAATTGTCCGCGTAAAGCACGACTGTTTTGATGATGGGTGGCATGTGATTGTTTTGCCAAATCAATTTGAGTAAGAAAAACCTGAGTAGCCTTGTCCGTAATAGCATTGCCCTTACTTAATGGACCAGGAAGCTTAGTATGGGCACGTATAAATCCAAAATAGCGTGGACAAGTGCGAGAGTGAAGAAGAAGCTGTATTTAGCGAAAAAGAGTTTAAATAGTGGAATTTGCTGTTCTGAGAAAGGGGACAGTCTCAATAACCTGAAGGGCTCAAATAACATAATGAGTATCTGAATATAAATTGAAAGCACTAGTAGCCAGAAGTGTAAGGGCCTATAAAACTGTTTGAAGCTCAACTTCCTGGGCTGAAGAAAGACCAGTATCCCAGGATGAAGTATTCCCATCAATAGTAAGAGCGGCCATTCCATTACAAGATCCATCTGTAAACACCAGGGCAGCCATAGAAAGAGGTGATAAAGATACCACCCGAGGATATATGAAAGTGTAAGAAGAGGCAAAATGAAGCAATTTGTTAGAGGGATGGCCATAGGGGAGGGCAAACCTGGTTGTAACAGCCCCCCATAGTAGCATTTACTCACCAGATATCCTGAAGAAGTCTCCATTTTCCAGATTTTTTTTTGATAACAAAAATAGATGAATTCCATGGGGAAGTAGAAGGATTTATGTGGCCCAATTCCAGCTGTTCCTGCACCAGCTGCTGGGAAAGAATAATCTTTTCAATTGATAGGGGCCACTGATCCACCCACACCGGAGTTTTTGATAACCATGTAATAGGATCGGTGTGAGGGGAAGGATGAGCAGCAGCCCCGCTAAAAAGTATTCTAAACCTTGTCTATGGGGTCGAGGCTGTGGCTGAATGTGTTCTCGAATGCCTTGCTGACCAATCCCCAATCCCCCTGAAGGTAGTAGTCCTTGATTTAAAAGTTGTCCAGTGACTACATTATTTGGGCTAAGCAAATAAACCCCCATTTTTTCCATAATATCTCTCCCCCACAAAGTAATGGGCAAGTGATCCAGCACATAAGACTGAAAAGTTCCAGAATGGCCCTCATCATCTTTCCAATTGAGAATAGCACTGCTTTGCTGTGGATCTGTAGCATGGCCAATTCCTTGTAAGGATGTAAGAGGCAGTAAAGGGCCAGTGAGAAGACCAATATTTTTTTGCTATTACAGATACATCTGCTCCAGTATCCAATATGCCTCGAAAAGGCTTTTGTTAAATATAATTTATAAGTTCAAGCCTTCCTTGTTTGCTATTTTCAATCCAGAATACAACCGAGGACCCCAAACGTTTTGCCCCTGTGGGGGCAGAAGTAACAGAATTTCCAACAGAGATCGAAGGAACTAGGACCAGCTGAGCAATTCTTTGCCCAGCAGAAATAGATATAACTCAGTAGGCACTGAGGCCATGATTTTTATCTCTCCAGTATAGTATTGATCTATCACTGCTGGAGTAATATATAGGCCTCTCAATGCCAAGCTACTGCGGCCTAATAATATACTAACAGATCTTTTTGAAGGGGGCCAATTATGCCCGCAGGGAGAGCTTGAACTCCCACTTCAGGAGTCAATACTGTATAGGTGGAGGAACAGAGGTCCAATCCTGCACTTCCTGGGGTTGCTGTGAGGAGACTGGAAACCGTTTGTTGTTGTTGTTGATGGTTGCTAGTGGGTAGGCTTGAAGCCTTGCAAAGGACAGGGCTGCCCCATTATTTGTTGAGGGGCCAGGGGGTGGCCCCTTTGCCAGTTTTCCTAAATAAGATGGCAGCACTATCAAAAGTAGATCTACAATCTCTGGCCCAATGTTTTCCCTTTTTACATTGGGGGCATTTCCCTAGTATAATTCCCTTTTTTTGATTAGGATATTGAGTTATTAGATGGCCTATTTAGCCACAAGAAAAAACGCTGCCAGGAGGTCCAGCAACTCGGGGACGTTTTCCTCCTTTTTTTGCTTCCTCAGGAAGTGCGGAGGAATTCAGTTATGGTTTGTCCCTGAAGTGCAGCAGCCAGTGTGAGGCCCTGCATATATGATGGGCCAATGTTGGCACAGAGCCGAATATAATCAGTTATTCCTCCTTTTTTCTAAATGGTCTAATGGCTGCTTGGCAAGCTGTATTAGCATTTTCATATGCCAATTGTTGTAGAAGAACCATACCGGCATCCCCATCTTCGATCAGATGGCCGGTTGCCTCTAGTAACTAAGAGACAAAATCTTGATAAAGTTCATCTGGTCCCTGTCTAATTTTAGAAAGATCCTCATTCTTACTAAAGTTAGGAAGCTTTTTTCAGGCAAGCCTAGCAGCAGCATTAACCTGAACATATGTGTCCAAAGGGTAATTTAACTGGGTATGGGTGTTATTATAAGCACCTTCCCCAGCAAGCTCTGCAAATGTAGTAGGTATATTATTAGCGCTATTAACCTCTGCTGTGGCCTGACACTGTTCCACAAATTCAGACTTCCACAACAAGTAATCTCCTCCACTAAGACAAGCTCTAGCTAATTGTTTCCAATCATTGGGCATAAAGCATCAGTGAACAACGTTTCCCAAATTACCTGAGTAAATGGAGCTGTAGGTCCATATTGAGCGCAAGCATTTTTCAAGTCTCTTATTTGTTTAAATTGAATGGGCTGGTGAGTTCTTTGTTGGTTTTGGTCCTCCATTACAGGAAATAAATGAAAACCAGAAATATCCTCCCCTCTTTGAGCATCCTGTGCTAGTGAGAGCTGCAAGGCACTAAGCCTGGGAGGTCCCAAGAGAGAATTCATTATTAGAAGGACTAGATAACTTCAAAGGCCTGGGCCGACTAGGCTGAGCAGACTGAGTAGACTGTGCCGGGGGAATAACAGACAGAAGGGGTGGCGGAAAGAAATCTGAGTCCCCTAGAGCTGTTAAGGAGGGCTCACAAACATTCACCCTTAATGAGGGTCGTTGCTTTGTTTGAAGCTGTGACAATTTATTTATAACTGAATTCAACATTTCCTCAACATGGAGCACTCTATCCTCAGTAGGACCATCATATATTTTTTCCTCAGCATCTGAGTCATCTGACTTTTCTTGAGCATCCAAGCCATCTGACTTTTCCTCATTGTCTGACCCAATAGATTCAACTTTTATTAATTTATTTGATTTTTCTTGGGCAGCAGTATGCGCTCCTGGAGCAGGGTGAGACTCACCCTGTTCAACTTCACCAATCAACTGATTAAATTTCATTTGTTCATGCCTGGGGTCCAGATAGTCTCAAACCAAATTCCAAAGAGTAAAAGCATCCACTGGGGTTTTTTTTCAGGGTCACTTGCTTCATAATGTTCCTGAATCCTTTTTCCTATTTTTTGCCAACTTTCTAAACTAATGTTCCTTCCTCTGGGAACCAGCGGCATACTTCCTCGACAAAGTGAAAGAAACTTTCTAACTGACTCTGTCCAACTTTCACTCCTCGACCTTGAAGCATGCCCTTAAGAGCCTGCACATATAACATATGGCTGTTACCTTGCCCCATAATTTCTTACTCCTGACTATACTCTCACCCGCTCTCTTTTTCTGGACATGTCCTCTTACCTTAGCGGGGTCCTCTGCTGTGATCCCAGGTTTTCAGGTCCCTGTTGAGTCACCACTTGCCGGAGCCCGCCGGCAACTAAAGGGAATCATGAATTAGGGGGCGAGGATAAAGAAAAATATAGACATAAGACAAAGGATGGGGTTGGGAGGTCTGCAGCTCAAGACTGCAGCACCGTTTATTTTTAACTTTCCTTATTATATACTATTAGAAGTCAAGAGGTAACATAAGGTTACCATACTGCAGAAAAACAAGGAAAATTTTAATAAAAACAGAGTGCAGTAAATGTAAGACAAGGTCAACTGGTAGAAATTAAAACAAACTCTACAGACATAGCAAAGCAATCCCGGGCACCTGGTGTTTTTCATGAAAGTCAGTTCCTTGTATGTGCCTTCAAGTGAGCACAATGGTCAAGATGACCTTGGAGCTTTACTGTCAGTTCCCTACAGAATTGTTTACCTTGTATTTATTCCTGGAACCAGAAATGTGTTCTAATGTATTAGGAAAACTTTGTATTTGTAATTACCAAGTTACTATGGAGGAAAACACTTATCTCATTGTATAAATTATGCAGAACTTTCCAAACACATTCGGTTAGACAAAAGCCTACATGTAGAAGAATGAAATTCCAGCCTTGGGGTTCTCATGACTCATGGATAATAAATTGATGGAATATGTCCTTACAGAAGCTGGTGTCATTTGATGATGGGGCTGTGTAATTCAGTTGGGAGGAGTGGCAGGAATTGGATATTTCTTAGAGGACCCTGTATAAAGATGTGATGCTGGAAACCCATTGCATCCTGCTATCCTATTTTTTGTTTTGTTTTGTTTTGTTGTTTTTGGGTCCAGTCGTGGGGCATGAATTCTGGGCCTGGGCGCTGTCCTCAGCTCTTCAGCTCAAGGCGAGCCCTCTACGAATTGAGCCACAGCACAACTTCTGGCTTTTTTCTTTTTGCTTATGTGGTGCTGAGGAATCGAACCCAGGGTCTCAGGCATGCAAGGCAAGTGTTCTATCACTGAGCCACCTTCCCAGACCCACCTCCTGCTATCTTTAGGTGAGTCAAAAATATCACATTAACTTGAAACATCAAATGATTTTTTTCTCTTTTTTATTGTGAAAATACTGTACAGAGTGGTTACAATTACATGGGCAAGATAGTGAGTACATTTCTTATCAAGCATTGTAGCCTCCTCTTTTGTTTACCCTTCCCATCCCTTCCCATCCTCCCACCCCCTACCAAGACTCCCCCCCAAGTTGTAAAGTTCGTTTTTGACATGACAACTTATACTTCTCATTGTTGCAACAGATCCACCTGTATCCTTATTTAAACGACTTGTTTTTCCCCTTCACCTCCACAAATTATACCGACATCAAATACAGTGAAAGCAGTGGTTATAATGTTGGGGAGGGACATACAAAGCAACAAAGAAACAATCTTATAATTGAGTTAGAAACAATCGCATGAAAGAAAAAAAATACATATCTAAGGGTTCATTTTCCTAACATTACCTTATCTGACCTTTTCTGCTTGATTCATACATATACTAGATATTGCAAATAAGGGAAATCAGGGGACCTATGTTTGTTTGGTGTTGGCTTACTTCACTTAATCTAATTTTTCCAAGTCTTTCAATTTCCTAACAAATGGGGCAATGCCATTTTTTTCTGATGGAGGCATAGAATTCCATTGTGTATATATACCACATTTTCTTGATTTATTCATCTACTGAGGCGCATCTGGGTTGGTTCCATATCTTAACTATAGTAAATAATGCTGCAATAAATATAGTGTGCTGGTAGCTTTAGTGTGGTCTTGTTTGTGATCATTTGGGTAAATGCCCAAAAGTGGGATTGCTGGGTCATAGGGGAGCTCTATGTGGAGTCTTTTGAGGAACCTCCATACTACTTTCCAAAGTGGTTGAACAAGTTAACACTTCCACCAACAATGTAGTATGGTTCCCTTCTGTCCACATCCCCTCCAGCATCCGTTGTTATTATAGTTTTTGATTATAGCCATTTTAACTGGGGTGAGATGCTATCTCAATATTGTTTTGATTTGCGTTTCTTTTATGGATAGAGAGGTAGAGCATTTCTTCATGTGTCTATTGGCCATCTTTCTTTCCTCTTCAGAGAAGTTTCTCTTTAGGTCTTTAGCCAACTTATTTATTGGGCAGTTGTTTCTTTGAGGATTTGTTGGGGATTAAATTTTTTTAGTTCCAGGTATATTTTAGATATGAGACCCTTGTCTGTTGTATGGCTAGTGAAGATCTTCTCCCAATCCGTTTGTTTTTATTTCCTTTTTCAGTTTTTTAATGTTTTCATCATAGATGTGCTTCACTTGTTTGGTTACGTTAATTCTTAGGCACTTTATTTTTTGTGGGACTGTTATGAATGAAATTCCTTCCTGATTTCAACCATGCTTTTCTCATTGTTGGCATACAGAAAAACCATTGATTTTTGAGGGTTAATTTTATACCCTGCTACTCTGCCAAAGTTCTGAATTAGCTTGAGTAATTTGGGAGTGGAATCCTTGGGATTCTTTAAATAAAAGATCATATCATCTGTAAAGAGGGAGAGTTTTACTTCATCTTTCCCTATTTGGATCCCATTTATGTTTGCATCTTGTTTTATTGCTGTAGCTCGGTAATCTAATACTAAATTGAAGAGCATGGAGAGAGTGGACATCCTTGTTTTATTCCTGAGTTTAGAGAACATGGTGTTAGTTTTTCATCACTGAGTATAATGCTGGCTGTAGGTTTGTCATATACAGCCTTTATTGTATTGAGGAATGTTCCCTGAAGTCCTAGATTTTTCTAGAGCCTTCATCATAAAGAGGTGTTGGATCTTGCCAAATCCCTTTTCTGCATCTATTGAGATAACCATGTGGTTCTTATCCTTGCTTTTGTTGATGTGATGAATTATATTAATTGATTCACGTATATTGAACAGACTTTGCATCCCTGAAATGAATCCTGTTTGATTGTAGTTTATGATTTTTTGGATGAGTTTTTGAAGTTGATTGGCCAAAATTTTGTTGAACATGCAACCATGTTTATCAAAGAAATGGATCTATAGTTCTCTTTCTTTGATGAGTCCCTGCCTGGTTTTGGGATGAGGGTTAAGATGGCTTCATAGAAAGAGTTTGGTAGTGAATTTATTCTTTCAATTTCAATGAAGAGTTAAAGGAGTATTGGTGTGAGTTTTCAAGGCCTTGTACAATTCCAGTATAAATCCTTCTAGTCTGGGTTTTTTTAAATGGGAGGTCTCTTATTGCTGCTTCTATTTCAGTGCTTGATATGGGCCTGTCGTGTTGGTTTAGTTTTGGCATGTTGATATTTGCCAGGAAGTCGTCTAATCTTCCAAGTTCATAAAAGTTAAAAACAATCTAAGCTAACCAGGAATGAAATAATTGTGGATAACTATAAATATATGTATATTCTCATATAAAAGGACATATTTAGAATATAATAAACAGAAATTCTGAAGACGCCCAAAATAAATATCAAAATGTAGGTTTAACAGAAAAGTGGACCAAACTGAGAATAAGATTAGAACATCAGAATAAAGGTGAAAATTATATGGGTGAAAATATATTGAATAGAAGGAGAACTATTAAAGACATGTTGATAAACTTAAAGTTTCTGAATACAGTTGTTTCTCAGATTTCAATAGGGACTTAAAATAAACATCTATGTCAAAAATATTGTCATTGTGTGTCCCGAGGTTCCTTGGCTTATTATGATGTTACCTGAAGATAAAGCAATCATCAAAATCAAGACCTATAAATTGAAATATTCGAATTCATTGATTATTATTCTGCATACTAGGAATCCTAGAAGAAATGGAAAAGAATTGGTATGAAGCAATGTTTGAATACACAAAATTTAATCATGGTCCCAAATCCATTCATATATTAGTCATATAATCATGTTATAAACACAGAGTACAATTAAGACCAAATGAAAACAAAAGAAAAATTACTACTCCTATGGGTTTACTAATTCAAATGCTTTAAAGTAAACATATGGGAAAGAAAGCAAGTCATGTTCCCTTTAAAGACGCAATGATGTGCTAATAGTCCAGGTTAGAGCTTGAACATATGCTTTCTCAGAAATTTCTTGTGGATATGAATCACATTGTGATCGTGTTGAGAGTGGGGATTAATGACATACAAAAGCACTAGAGAGAAGTGGCTTATGCACATTCTTTTATCCCCCATACTGTGATTATGTGCACAATTGATGTTTGTCCCCTTCAAGGACACGGTCTTATAGGTTCAATTTGAAAACAGGGAGAAGGGGGGAGAAGAGAGAAAGAGAGAGAGAGAGAGGAGGGGAGAGAGAGACTCTCATCTGACACTAAAACGGCCAGCACCATGCTTTTGCTAGTCATCACTTCTAGATCTGTGAGGATTAAATTTCTATTCCTCATAAATTGTGTAGCCTCATATAACTTTGCATAGTAGCATAACCAGGCAAAATATTCAACAAACCATTAGGAACTATGACTAGAAGAAGATAGTCTTTACTGAAAGCTACTAAAACCTAGGATTCTATTCGAAAGAGAAGCAAACCATACAAATGAAGATACAATAAAATGTTCAGATGAAAACTGAGAAAATTTGTCACTAGAAACATTACTCTAAAAGAAGCAATAACATCAACTTCCTACCAAACAATTCAAAAGGAAATCATAAGTCAATGTATAAAAAAGTAACTTTATTGCCCATAGTCTCTGAATACATTCAACTATGGCACAGCCTTATCATATCTCTAGGAGTTCACAGTTCAAAACAACTTCTCAGTTGTATTGCACTAAGTCTAATCAATAAAAGTTCTCTATCCACTCATTTCCTCAATAAAATGTATTTTTATTATTTTTACTTGGATCTTGAACATTTTAAAACTTAAGTAGGGTGCATGTTATAACTAAATAAGTTCATATTGTTTTGTTAAGATTAATTTACAGTCTAATAGTCTTTGTTGAGAGCTGATCACAGACTTTTTTAATTTTTCTAAAACACTTAGTTAAACTTCAATATTAATTCAACCTAAAATAGCATGACTACTTATTGTAGAGTAAATGTGGTGATTTATCAGCCATGAATTATGATGTACACTAGAACTTGTTGCTAAGTAACACGTACTTATTATCAAGAGCATGATATTACATCAATGGAACACAGACAGAGCCAGGAAATGGTCTTGGAAGGAAGAGACCATTCTATCACAAGACTCCCAGTATAGACTACAGGAAAATTAATGGTTCAGGTTTTCTGCCATTAAGGCATCCCTATCTTCTGGAAAACATGCATTTCAATTTTATCTACTCTAAATCTCCATTGCACTTTAAAAGATTAATATCAGATCTACAGCAAAGCACTTTAGAAAGAAAATATTCCTTTTGCAGGTGCATCCTTTTAAGTTGCTAACATTTAGATACGTTTTCACAGTGCTCAGAAAACTTCCTGGGAAAATGAAGCCTGTAATTGTGGTAGTCATCTGAAGACATGCTTTGAATAATCTTCAGAGCCATGGCCAGTTTTGTTGTAGATTACTTATGATAACCAGTTCTAAGATATATACACGGTCAAATATCTACTGATATAAATAAGCAAGACTTATCTGAATCTCTTTTTCATGGAAGCTATTTTATGCTAGTAAGCTCAAATATACTTAAAATTACTTTAATCTTATTACTGTCTATGAAAATGTACGACTTTTATATAAATAAATGATAAGCTAGGCTCAATCCTCTAATATTAGCCATTTGGAGGGCAAAGGCTGGGAGATTACACTTCAAGCAGCTTCAGAAAAAAATTAGCTCACAAGAATCCATCTGAACCAATGTCTGGGTGTGGTGGTCTTGCCCATTATCCTGGAGGAAAATGTACAAAGGCTGGGCACAGTACTTGCATGCCTATTGTTTCTAGTTCGATGGAGAGGCACAAGCAGGATGTTGACAAAGCAAGTAGAACTGAGCATGAATTGAAGCCCTACCTTGAAAAATAGCCAAAATGTAAAAGTGTCTGAAGTGCCTTCCTAGCAAGGAAAAAGCTGTACACTTAAATCTAAACTCACCTGAGCAGGGAGGGGGGATCAAAGTTATGTGTCCTGTAATACACCCTCAACATTGTTTGCACCCTAATGGCTTCTAAATCATCTTCTCAATTGATTGTTTCCTTAATGTGAAATATTGTGTGTCTCAAGGCACAGACAGGGGTTTTATTTTTGTTGTGTGTTTTGTACCATAATTAGGGCATGAAATCAGAGCCTGGTTTTCTAACACCTTAGCCACACTTCCTCTTCCAACTTTTGCTGGGTAGTTGGAGAGAAAATTGTCAGGACTTTCTTGTTCCTGCGGGATTTCAGCGCTAATCTTCAGATTCATTATCCTGAGTATCTAGAATTTCAGGTGTGAGCCACTAGTACCAGCCAAGGCACAGTTGTTTTTTTGTTTTTGTTTTTTTTTTTTGATTGGGTTTATTGGTTGTAGGGCTTGAACTCAGGACTTGGGTGACATTCTTGATTTTTTTTTGTGATCAAGGCTTGAGCCACAGTGCTACTTCTGATTTTTGAGTGGTTAATTGGAGATAAGTAAGAGTTTCATGGGGACTTTTTTGCCCAGGCTGGCTTCTAACTATGATCCTCAGATTTCAACCTCCTGAACAGCTAAGATTGTAAGCATGAGCCACTGTGTCTGACTAAAGGCACAGTTTTTGAACATAAAGGATAACAACATTCGTGCCACAAATGTGACTATTATTATTATTATTATTATTATTATTATTATTAATGTGGAAATAGTAGAAATTTTCCTTAGGAATGTTAACAAAACTAAGTAATATTATTAGTTATACTTAACATGATATTACAATTATTAGCCAGTGGAAAAAATGCCAGAACATGTCATAAAACATATCAAGATGGAAAAGAAACTCAAATATGACTTACCACAACTTGTCAAATTAACACTAGGCAAACTGTCAGCTTAATCTCTGACTATTTATTAGAGAAAATGGTCGCCCCAATAGTAGTGTTTGCTATACGTTTGTCACAAAAGAAACATACAAACCAAAAAGTTCAGAGACATAAATCTTAAAATATAATTCATGATCATAAAGAATTAAAATATCAATAAAAAATGTAGTACATGCAATATATTTTTACAGAAAATATAAAATATTAAAAAGCGATGAAGGAATTCCAACTTAAATTTTATGATAAATTATGCACATGAATAGGGCCAATAATATACAGGTATAAATTGTGTCCAAATTTCTAGGTAACATTATTATTGTTTGAACTAGCCTATTAAATGATTCCATGGGCATACCTATCAATAGTAATATTTATGATCAATAGTAATATTTATCTAATAGAGGAAATGAAGTAATACATTTTTGGGGGGGGTCCGGTCGTGGGGCCTGAACTCTGTGCCTGGGCGCTGTCCCTCAGCTCTTCAGCTCAAGGCTAATGCTCTACCACTTGAGCCACAGCGCCACTTCTGGCTTTTTTCTTTTTGCTTATGTGGTGCTGAGGAATTGAAACTAGGGCCTCAGGCATGCAAGGCAAGCACTCTACCATTGAGGCACCTACCCAGCCACCAGTACTGAAATATTCTTGACTAAGAAATGAAGACAGAGTCAGCCCCAGGGACTCACACCTGTAATACTAGCTAATCAGGCGTCAGATTTGAGGATCAAAGCAGCCCTGGCAGAAAACTCTCACAGACTTCTGTCTCTAATTAACCAGAAAAAAAGAAATAAATATAAGCTGAAGTATATCATCACAAAGATATTTGATTTATTTATTACAAATCATGATAAATTTCCTGATAAGAAACATGGTAGTTTTTGAGTAGGGAACAGTTTACCAGATTGAGATAATTCAGAGGCTAGAAATAATTCTTGAGTGTTCAGACCTCAGTACCTTTGCAGATCTCTCTGGAAAAATAAATTATTACTATAAAGATAGAAGAATAATCAATCATTTTGTGTGAGCAAAAGGAAAAGAGAATAAAATGACCCTTCATCTGAAATGCAGACATTAATTCATAAGAAATTGAATAGAAGCCAGGTACTGGTGGCTCAAGCCTGTAATACTAGCTACTAAGGAAGCTGAGATCTGAGGATTGCGGTTCAAAGCCAGCGTGGGCAGGAAAGTCGTGAGACTCTTATCTCCAATAAAAACTACTAGAAAACAGTAAGTGGTGCTGTGGCTCAAGTGGTAGAATGTTCACCTTGAGCTGAGGGCTGCAGGGACAGCACCCAAGCCCAGAGTTCAAGCCGCAAAACCGACCAAAAAAAAAAAAAAAGAAATTGGATACATAAATGAGTTTTATAAAAAGAAAATCCCAGTTATCATAAAATTCTCTTGGTTTTCATGCTAGAGCCTTGTATGATTCAGATATTACACATCAACATCAGTCTTGTTCCATACAGGTAACATAATGTTGCTTGTGGAAAGATATAGGGATGCTACTTATCCCATGACTGATGTGTGTAATTCTAAAATAATGACGAGACTGAAAACAGAGGCCTGAATGGTTAGACAAACCTGATAGGCTCTCATCTCCAATTCACCAACAAAATATAGAGGTGGAAGCATAGAGTGATGATGAGAAGACCAGCTGTGAGCAATAGTCCAAGGCTCTGAGTTCAAGCCTCAATACTAGCACAAATAAAGGGGAAAAAGTATAGGTGTCGGTATCTTAAGAGATGAGTAAGCTGAAAAAGGAAACTTACAAACATATATCACTAATAAAGGATTAAGGGATTAGTCCCTAAAGTGTGTATTTTATGTATATAGTGTCTATAAGCATGAAATATACAGACAAAGCCACTGAAAGGTATAATATATAAATATTTTATAAAAGGAGACCTAAGATGCTGAAACATCTCTGGGAAACTCCAGAACTTGGCCATATGCATGAGTATGAAATTTCAGGATTTGGTGTGACACCCCTTTGTAAACAGTAGGTGGCCCATAATGAACATTTATCAAAATGAAATATTTATCAAAATGAATATTTATCAACATTCCTACCTAACTTTGAAGGCTGTTTTTAAAGTTACCTTTCAGGAGACTATTTAGAACTCCAAAAATGGTATAATGATGACTAAGCAAAGAGCTGTTCTTTAAGCAAAGAGACTTACTTCTTCTTTCCCTTTGTTTAATTATGTATATATAAATTTAACCATTTGTTGAACTACACCTTTTGCTAGTTTCAGTATATACATACACCTATTTTACTCCTGTATATCTGTCTTTCATCAGTATAACTGGTAGTTCCCCAATTGCATACATATATAGGAAAAGAGAAAGATTCTTACTCTGCCACATCTCATAAACTTAATATTTCCTCATTTTTCAGCTGTGCCTAATAATTGGAAAGTATCTGTTCATTATGCAATTACCATTCCACTTAAAAGAATGTATCTTCTACTCACTTGCTTGCAACTATTTCTTCAAATTGGAGCTCAGTTCATTTCAGTTGATAGACAATTATGCTTCTTCATTTCTTAATGGATAGTTATTCTTCGGAAAGAGAAAGCATGGCATGTGCTTCATTTCTCTAGCTTTCTTTATTAAATTTCATGTTCTGGTATTCTTTCCTGTGTGGACTTCATCACCCATATTTGGGAGCATATATATAGTTTGTATGTACATCTTCATTTAGCATGTGTTCTGGGTCTCATCCATGAAGATAAGGATGTTTACTGTTGGCTAAAGCAATGTCCTTGTTTTGAGAAAAACCATTGTGTAATCTTTTTTCAATATATACAGCAAATGGAATACTTTTTTTCTGAGTAAATATAGCAATGTGTTACACTTTGTGATATTTGAGATTAAATGATGAACAATTCTCCCTTTGGAAAAAGAGATTTGTCGAAGCAGATGTTATTGAAACAGACTTTGAAATATCTGTAGGCTTTAACAGGAGACTAGAATCAATTTGTCTCTCTCAACAGTGCCTGCTCTAAGACTAACACTTAAGGCATATGAGAGACTCAGTGCTGCTCAGTTTCTTTTTTTTTGGGGGGGGGTCCGGTAGTGGGGCCTGAACTCTGGGCCTGGGCGCTATCCCTCAGCTCTTCAGCTCAAGGATAGCACTCTACCACTTGAGCCACAGCACCACTTCCGGCTTTTATCTTTTTGCTTATGTGGTACTGAGGAATCGAACCCAGGGCCTCATGCATGCAAGGCAAGCACTCTACCACTGAGCCACCTTCCCAGCCCTCAGTTTCTGTCTTCTGATCAGTAGATTATTTCATGTTTCATTTTATCTGGAAAATAAATGATTCCAAAACCATTTTATTAATACTTTGGGGGTTTTGGTGACTGTACTAGGGCTTTAGATTAGGTTCTGGATACTGTCCCTTAGCTTTTTCACTCAAAGCTAGTGCTCTACCACTTGAACCATAGCTCTATTTCTGTCCTTCGCTGCTTGATTGAGAAATTCCAGTAAAGTCTCTTATCTCAAGTTAAACACTCAGAAACTGCAAGTGGAGCTAGGAATCAACTTAATAAAATCCAGCCTTGAGTAAAAAAATTGAGTTCAAAGCACACAACCTGCAAAGTTAATCCAAAGCTGGGAGAAATTCAACCATGGAGCCAGTGAGAAATGAGAAAGAAGATTTAGGAGCAACGTGGTAAACAGGATATCTGAGAACTTAGAACACTTTTGACACAGTATGAGCAATAGGTCTACACTCTTTCAGGTTAACAGGGCACTGTGTTCCTAAACCTCAATTGATTGTCAAGCTGGAGCAAGATGAAGAGCCATATATGGGAGAAACCTTAGACAAGAATTTCACAAGTGAGTTAAAGCATCCAATAGTGATCTTGGATCCAGAACCCAGTTGGTAAGTTCATCTTGCTCTGTACTGACCAATAATATTCCTAGTTCCGCTGAGTCCCACGTGTGGCAGAGAACTAGGGGATCCGTTGTGTTAGATTTGTGAATCAAAATACATGTAGATGTATACTGAACTGTGTATGTCAGTGAAGTGAAAGTTAGCAACTCTTTGTCTTTGTGGAAATTTTTCTGACAAAAAAAAATTAGAAATGTCAAAAATGAGATTTAGTTTTCCTTGAAACTAGGACTAGGTAGGTATAGCAAATGAGTATGCCAATGCTGCTATCCTCTGATGAGAATAAGCTGGGTATAGGCTGGGATACAGAACCAAAGCTTTTAGTCTACAGGGAATGACTAACTAGGTGGTGAGCTGGTGTGGCTTTGGTCTTCAAGGAGTCTGAGGGGCAGGAGTATCAGAAAAATAATTTTGATGAGACTTTTTCTAAGATGGAGAAAAATCAATTTTAAAATTCTACAGATATTTAAAGTAATTAACAGTGAGAACGTAGAACTGAAGTGATGTAGTTATAAAAGTATATTCTCAGGTGAAAGGCAAAAGTTTTTTTTTAATAAAAAGGTACAATCTCCAAAGTTAGAAAATACTCTTCCACTAATGTTTGAGAAGTAAAGTATCACAATATATAAATTATTTTAAGAAAATGAAACAAAGCATCTATTTCCCTAAGATCAAACAGAACAATATTTGGAAAAAAACCCAAGAACACTAAATACTAAAGTATACAGGTGAAAACGCTAGCAGTAAATAGCTTAGTAATTTGTGTAAATTATTCCTCTGATATAAAACAGAAGAAAAAACTGAAACACAGAAAAACATTTTCCATCATAAAATACCAGTATTACTTTCCTAATTAATACATTGTGGTGAATGAAATTTATTTCTCATCAATCAATTCCTACTTTAATATTTTAAGATCTGTAACAGTTAAGATGGGAAAAATGTCTTTACCTTTACATAGAAGAGTATTTGGATCTCATTTATGTTTTTTTCCTTCGTTTAATGATTCAATTTAGATGTGAAACAAATATAGCATGTGATTAAGATTTACCAGGGAGATCTAGACAGATGTCTGGGTGAAGTAGCTGTCACAGATATTAACACAGTGGACCAAAGAGTGCGATTAGTACCAACTTCTAACTTACCCTCAAAACAGAAGCTAGAACTAAATAGAAATGATGAGAATTCCTTAAGGATTAGGACTGTGGAGTTCAGTCAGTGTCAGAACATGCCACCTGGTGAGATGCCGGATGCATATATGCCTGGTGTGCCTCCTGTAGTTAAACAGTCCCTTAGATATTCTGATCCTTTTAGTCAAAATTATGAGGGACCAAATGAGCTTCTATATTTTGAATATGGAGGAGGGAAGATATTAAACTCAGAGACTATATTCTTTCAACATAATTGGGCTTGTGTCAGAGATGCCACCTATATCATAATGAATAGAGAAGAATATGATAACTCTGCTCTCCTTGCCCAAGAAATTTGTCAGGGAGGGAGGAAACACCTGAGAGAACTATATGTGAAAAAACATTCAGAATGAACTCATACATCCCTTTGCATCAGAGAATACACACAGGAGAGAAATCTTATGTATGTTACAAATGTGGAAAGTATTTCAGACAGAAGTCAGACCTTACTGTTCATCAGAGAACACATACAGGAGAGAAACCTTATGAATGTAACAAATGTGAAAAGTTTTTAAAATGTAACTCATACCTTCATCTTCATCAGAGAGCACATATAAATGTGTTCATGTAAATGTAATTCATGTGGAAAGTCTTTCACCCAGAAGTCACACATTAATATGAATGTAAGAGGGGCTGGGAAGGTGGCTCAGTGGTAGAGTGCTTGCCTTGCATGCATGAGGCCCTGGGTTCGATTACTTAGCACCACATAACTAAAACGAAAAAAGGTCAGAAGTGGCGCTGAGGATCAAGTGGTAGAGCACTAGCCTTGAGCTGAAGAACTGAGGGACAGCGCCCAGGCCCAGAGTTCAGGCCCCATGACCGGACCCTCACCCCCCCACAAAGACACAGATGAAGTATGAAATTTAAAAATTCCTTCACCCAAAAATCAAACCTCAACACATAAGAGAATTCACACATGTGAGGAACCTCGGTACGTAACAAATATGAAAAAAATTTTACCTGTATGGTACACCTTCATCTTCATCAGAGCACACGCACAGGAGAAAAACCTTATGAATGTAACACATGTGGAAAGGTTTTTATTCATATGTCACACCTTTGTCATCATCAGAGAACACACAGGACAGAAACCTTGTGAATGTACGAAATATGAAATATGTTTAACCAGTAGGACACAACTTAATCTAAATCAGAGAACACACACAGGAGAAAAACCTTATAAATGTAACAAATGTGGAAAGTATTTCAGACAGAAGACATACATTACTGTCCATCAGAGAATACATGATCTGTTTGAATAGCAATAATAGTGAGCTGCCACGCTCTAAGACCACTCCTCCCACCCACAGGATGCTTTTCACTATTTAAATGAAGAAACTATTAAAGAAAAGATAATGTCAACACCATGAGTTCAAGCCACAAGAGCAACAATGAACATCAAAAGAAAGAAAGAAAGAAAGAAAGAAAGAAAGAAAGAAAGAAAAAAAGAAAGAAAGAAAGAAAGAAAGAAAGAAAGAAAGAAAGAAAGAAAGAAAGAAGGAAGGAAAGAAAGAAAAGAAAAGAAACGAATGGAAAAGAAAAAAAAGCTGTAAAGGAAGGGAAAATTTTGGAAACAGCCAAGAACTCCTTAAGATTTCATAAATAGAATTTGGGCATTTCTCAGAAATTGTTAGATTTTTGAAAAATTTAACTGGTGCAAGGATTATGCTGTATATCTAGCAATTCTGCTACTTTATTGTAGTGGATACATTAATGCATGAAAAATGATAGAAGAATGAGTTTAGTTCCTGTGAATAGCTTTTTATAATCAGCAGGGAGCTATTCCAAAATGTAAACAAATCAAATACAGTTTACATTTAACAGAACTTATCTGTTAAACACAAACAAAAACAAAAGTCTCATAACCTCAATTACATTAGTAGATCTGAGAATTAAAAAGCCGACTTATTTCATGCTTACAATGCATGTCCATTTCAACAACATTTTCTTCATTGAGTTCTTAAAGTTCTTTTATTTACAAAATAGTTTATTACTAAATGGTAAACATACATGGATAACTATTACTTTATGTTTGGAAACTTTTTTAAGGACATCATTTGTATTATACAGTATAATGAAATAATCATCAGATTTTTACAATTTTTCTGGTTTATAAATGTAAATTCAAAGCCGGGTGCTGGTGGCTCCCGCCTGTGATCTTAGCTACTCAGGAGGCTGAGATCTGAGGATCACGGTTTAAAGCCAGCCCAGGCAGAAAAGTCCATGAAACTCTGATCTCCAATAAAAACAACTAGAAAACCGGAGGTGGTGCTGTGGCTCAAGAGGTATAGTGCTTGCTTTGAGCTGAGGAGCACAGGGACAGCACCCAAGCCCAGAGTTCAAGGCCCATGAATGACAAAAAACAAATAAATTTAAATTCATGTGAATTTTTGGATCAATTCTTCTATTTCATTGAAAAATGACGTTGAGATATTGACAGGTATCACATTGAATTTATAGGTAGCCTTTGGCAGTATTGTCATTTTCACAATGTGAATCCTCCCAATCCAGGAACATGAGATTTTTTTCTACTTCCTTAGTTCTGCTTTAATTTCCGTTTTCAGGTATTTAAAGTTTTCATCATGGAGGCCCTTCACTTCTTTAGTTAACTCCTATGCATTTTATTTTTTGTAGAGTTATTACAAAAGGAGTTGTTTTCCTGATTTCAACCACGTTCTTCTCATTATTGGCAAACAGAAAAGCTATTATTTTTTGAGGGTTAATTTTATACCCTGCTATTTTGCCAAAGTTTCAGATCAGTTCAAGTAACTTGGGAGAGGAATCCGTGGGGTTCTTTAAATACAAGATCATGTCATCTGCAAAGAGGGAGAGTTTTCTTCATCTTTCCTTATTTGGATCCCCTGTATGTTTGCATCTTGCCTTATTGCTCTAGCTAGGCATTCAAATACTAAATTGAATAGTAGTGGAGAGTGTTAGGTAAAGACTTACAGAGAGACTTCTCTGAAGAGGAAATAAGAGTGGCCAATATACACATGAAGAAATATTCAATTTCTCTATCCATAAAAGAAATCCAAATCAAAACAACATTGAGATTCCTCCTAATCCCAGTTAGAATGACTATAATCAAGAAATCTAATAACAGAGGCTGGAGTGGATGTGGCCAAATGGGAACCCTACCACATTGTTGGTGGGAGTGTAAACTTGTTCAACCACTCTGGAAAATATTATAGAGATTCCTCAAAATACTACACAGAGAGTTCCCTTATGACCCAGCAATCCCACTTTTGGGCATTTACCCAAATGATCACAAACAAGGCTACACTAAAGCTACCAGTACAACTATGTTTATTGCAGCTTTATTCACCATAGCTATGATATGGAACAAACCCAGATGTCCCGCATTAGATGAATGGATATTCACACACACACACACACACACACACACACACACACACACAGACGATGAAATTTTATGTCTTCAAGAAGGACATCGCCCCATTTGTTAGAAGTTAAGTACAGGTAAGAGGCTAAAATTATGAATATGTGTTAAGTACAATCTGTCAACTTCACTAAATATAAAACAAAAATTCTAAATCATGTATTGAGATCAAGTTACATTTTCAGTTTCTTTTGTAGTGCCATGCAAAACAATGATGTAATTTATATTTGATGTTGATTTAGAGTAGATAAAATTTAATATTATTGGGTAAATGATACTATTATGTGCAAAGTGCCCTTGCTACTGTAGAAAAGAATTACTCTTACCAAATACATAGTAGAAGCTATACATATGTAATGTGGTGCTCTGCATTGAGTCACAATATAACACACTGGCTACATCTAGATTAGCTGGATTGAATTCTCTCCTCTTCTGTTTTTGCAGCTGTGGTACCTTGGAATGTTACTTAATTTCATTTTTCAGTTTCTCATTTCTTTAAGGAACATAATAATGTAACTTATCATAAAGTATAGAAGTAAATGGAGTTCATTTACATTAAAGTATTTCTGGTGATCTGTGAACTTACAAATAAATGTTACTTGATCTATGTGTTTTCATTGGAGATTATCAATGCATAGTTTCCCTGTAGTCTTTCATTTGGATAAAATGTTTCTTATAATTAGGCCAAAGAAGGGAAGTAAATGTATTTTCAGTGCCTACCATTTTTGAAATTATAATTGACACAAAGTGGTTAAAGGTACTCACAAGAACTATACATGCACATGTAAAGTCTCTATAGGCAAAATTACCACCTGTGAATTTTGTGAGTACCGATCATTCATCATTGCCTCTTGGAGCAATATCTTTGCATATCTTTTTCTGTGTGACCTCTTCTTCCTTGCTTAAGGTCTGCTAATAAGTCATTCACAATTACATTTTAGGCAAAAGTTAAGAAAAAGAAAACATAAAATAAATCTTTGCATTCCTAAACGGAAGAAAATATTGAGTCCTTCTCAAATAGAGACAGTGAATTAGACAACCTCACAGGTAAATATTTTTTCCTGATTTCAATAAAAAAAATTCAGTTTTCCTGCTGTTGTATGGGCAATCCACATTCAGAAGGGCATTTATTGTTTCAGGAGAAAGATGGTGCTTCCACTTCTGTTTAGTAATTCAGTCAGGAAAATTGTATCTTTGTGTGTGTGTGTGTGTGTGTGTGTGTGTGTGTGTGTGTGTGTGTGTGTGTGTGTGTGTGAATCCTTATGTGAGATAAATAACCTTGCCACTTTTCATTCAAACTGCATTGCTTCTATTCTGCTTTCTCCTCCAGAATTCTTTTACTACTTGTTATTTACATCTTTCAGCTATTTGCGGATCATTTTCTTTTTTTTTTTAATTTAATTTTATTTTATTTGTGAACATACTGTACAGAGGAGTTACAATTACATGGGCAGGATAATGCGTACATTTCTTACCAAGCATTGCAGCCTCCTCCTTTGTTTACCCTTCACATCCCTTCCCAGCCTCCCCCCTCCCCCTCAATCCCAATCCTTCTCCTTCCCCCCCTTCCCCCCCCCCCCGCACCGACGTTGTAAAGCTTGTTTTGGACATGACAACTTGTACTTCTCATTGTTGCAACAGGTCCACCTGTATCCTTAAACAACTGGTTTTTCCCCATCTCCTCCACAAGTTATACTGACATCAATATCTCCCTCCCCCACTATAACCCCTGCTTGCGGATCATTTTCATATTCCCTTAGAGAGCTATAAACATCATGTTGCTTTAATCTCTCCCTACAAATCAGACAATCCTTTACCTTATTAAGGTTTTCTTTTTCTTTTTCTCTGACATCTCTCTAGCATTCCTATATCTATCTGCCTGGTATTGAATCTCTAAATTAACAGCACACTTTAGCTGCACTCTTTCTAATGATACCATTAATTCCATGCTAAATGCATGATCTCTCTCTCTCTCTCTCTCTCTCTCTCTGTTGCTATATTTGTGAAGATTGTTTCTTTACTTGACAGGGGCACACCACCTTTCTTGATGAAATTATTATAATTAACCCAATGTGTCTATATACCATCACTTTTAGATGCTTTTATTTCTCTAAGGAAAACATAATTTTGGTCATATTTGGTTGTGAGGGCTTTTTCCCCCAAGAAACTCTGTCCTTATGTATCACACTACTATCATTCCATTACTATTTTTTTCTCTTAGAGAACCAGGACTTAATATGGAATGCAAAATAATTATCTACAAATAGATATTTCTTTAAGAAGAATTTATTATTGTTAACTTTATTAAGATGTTCATTAAATTATAAGTCAAAGAAGAAAAAGACTCATTCTCATAATTGAGAATACATGGAAGTAGAATTTTGAAATGTGTACATAGTGACATGGTACCTTGGTTCTATTTGTTGGTTACTTGTTTCTATACTAGTTTTCTTTTATTTCTTTTTTAAATTATTATTGTGAAAATACCGTACAGAGGAGTTACAATTACATGAGCAAGGTAATGGGTACATTTCTTATCAAGCATTGTTGCCTCCTCCTTTGTTACTCCTTCCCATCCCTTCCCATCTACCCCCCTCCCCCACCCCCTTCTCCCCCAACCCCTCTTCCCGCGCCAAAGTTGTAAAGTTCATTTTTTCGACATAATGACTTGTGCATCACATTGTTCCAATGGGTCCAATTGTATCCCTCGTTAAAAATTTTGTTTTTTCCCTTATCCTCCATAAATTATACCAACATCAAATACAGTGAAAACAGGGATTATACATTGGGGGGAGTGACATGCAAAACAACAAAGAAATCATCTTATAAATATGTTAGAAACAATAGCAAGAAAGAAAAATCATTTGACTCCTTATCTTGGGGTTCATTTCACTTAACATCAACTTATCTGACAGTTTCTGCTTGTCCCAGACATATACTTGTTATTGCAAATATGGGAAACCATGTGACCTATGTTTCTTTGGGCCTGGCTTACTTCACTTAATATAATTTTTTTCAAGTCTTTCTAGTTTCTAACAAATGGAGCAATGTCATTCTTTCTGATGGAGGCATAGAATTCCATTGTGTTTGTACACCACATTTTCTTGATCCATTCACCTACAACTATTCTTTTATTTCTTATAAATATTTCTATTTCATTTAAGATGTCATATGTTGGTTTTCAAGTTGGATTTTGAATAATCTTCCATAGTGTAAGTACCAGAAAATTATGAACTTCCTAAAACATACTACATAACCTCTTGTTTGCTGATGTAATGTTGTGCCTCCAGCTCCCAAGGTTCTATCTCTATTACAATATTTGTGCTAAATTATATATATATGTATATATATATGTATATATATGTATATATAATATATATATATATATATATATATAAAGGTATTCTCTTCGTCTTTCCACAGAGAAGTCTGAATAAAATGAGTAACACTCCATTTAAAATTTTCTCTAATAAATTTAATGTATATTAGAAGTGCAAAGTATGACTATAAAGTTAACCACAAAATTGAAAAGATATATGATGAAAATACTAAATAGAACATACACGCAGAAAAACTCTTAAAATAATGTATTTTTGGCACATCAATTTTGGTTAGATGAACTGTTTGTAGAATTGAGATGCATTCAGGAATAAGTCCAAGAGTCAGGCTTGTCATTTCTCCAGCCAACTTCCCCTTAGCTTGTAGTACATGGGTGTTTTGACAGAGATTTCTGTAAAGCTGTGGAGACAAAAATGGATTAAACCAAATAAATAGCAAAACCTTATCTTTCCTAATCAAATTGTTGATTGCAAATTGACTTAAAGTTAACTGAATTTTTTTCTTATTGCTGACTGAAAGCTTTATTTTTAGTAGACAATTGAATTAACTCAAATGTTCATTAACAAGTGAAAGCTACACAAAATTTACCTATTAATTTGGGAGAAAAATGCTAAAGGAAGTAAACATACAAAAATATACAAAAGCACAACCAACCTGGTGATTTACTAAATAATTTTACCAACTTATAGATGGCAAAACAGGTGATATACTATATTATTTTGTATATAAAACTCTAGAAACTGAAAACTAATCTGTTTTCAATGTAGGCCAAGAATAGAGAGACATTGCTTCTTCTAAAGGACACAGGAAGCATTCAAGAATGGCAAGAGTATAATTTTGTTTAATATCTTAATATTTGGGACACTTTCCTAGGTATAACATTATGTAAAATCTATGCAAATGTGTATATATACATATCCACACCAGTATGAGTATGTATTATACATGTCTATGTACAGATATCTCTTTGTGTGTTTGTTTATATATATATATATATATATATATATATACATATATATGTTATTTTATATTAGTGTTGTATAACACTTTCCCATTTAAATTACTCTCTTTAGCCAGGCACTTGTGGGATCATATCTGTAATCCCAGATATTCAGGAGGCTTGGATATGAGGATCTATGTTAAATGCCAGCCAATAAATTCCATGATACTCTTATTTCCAATTAACCAGCTATGGCTCAAGTGATAAAGTGTCAGCCTTGAACAACACCAACAAACAGATTATCCTTAATTCTTCATCCATTGGTTTTGATAAAGTATCTAAGATGAAACACTGTGTAAAAGTTTCATTTGGATTAAGAACTTTTAAATCAGAATTTGCTTTTGAACAATGGAATCCCCTAAAAACAACAGGACATTTTTATTCTAATATAAAATACAGATGGTAGACAATAATGACATAACAATTTAGCTACACATACCAAGATTATATCAAAATATTAGAACTCAAAGGAGATGGTTAAAATTCTTAGGCCATTTTATCTCTTTTTGTATACTCTTCAAAATACAGTCAAGTAGAGCCAGTATTGTATAAAATCAAGTATGGTTAAACCCATGATAACATTATTTGAGTCATAATATAGACTTCAAAATTTTTCCATATTTCTGGATAAAACTCAAAGAAAATTAACAGAAAATGTAGTGGCATTGTGATTAATTTTTACCGAATTCTCACTTTTAATTTGCCAGTTTCATGTCCTAGACATCATGTTCATGTAAATTTCTTGTTAAAGGCTGTCAGTTTACCATTTGAACCACAGTTCCATATCAACTTTGTGATGGTTATTTTGGAGATAGAGTCTTAAAGTGGTCTTTACCTGGGCTTCCAGATACTCCAGATCTATCTCCCGAATAACTAAAAATATAAGTTTAAAACTCTAGCACTTGGCTCAAATATTTTATGCTTACTGAAATATATTTCTGTTTGTTAATTTTTATTATTCTAAATTACAGTATAATTTAGTAATTCATTGAAATAAATGAATGTCTTGAGACACCTGAATATATGAGTGTTCATACATATGTAATCTATATTATGTATGCAAACTATACTTAGCAATTGCTTAACTAACAGCCTATATATAACTATACAAAAACATAGTTATAAATAGCACATTAATTTACAGTAGTTTAACACTGTAGCACCACTATATGTTAACTATATTTGCATTGAAATATGTAAATATTTAGTCAAAGTGGAGGAAGCTTAAAAATCATAGCATAGGAAATGACCCTATACTATGCTTTAGGAATTAAAATATGCTTCTATATATTGTAGGTAAATTAGCCCTCTTAATAATTCCATGGTGTCTACTAGTGAAGATAATAAGCTGGGAGCTAGTGTCTAAAAATTGTAATCTTAGCTACTCAGGAATTTGAGATCTGAGGATCCTGGTTCAAATTCAGCCTGGACAAAAAAATCCATCAGTGTCTTATCTCCAATTAATCAGCAAAATGCTGAAAGTGGAAGTTTGTCTCAAGTGGTAAAATGCTAGCCTTGAGGGAAAAAACTAAGCAAAATCACCATGACCTGACAGGCACAAGAATGAAAATAAAAAGAAAGAAGATAGGCAGAGGGAAAGAAAGAAAGATAGAAAGAAGGAAAGAAAGAAAGACACAGAAAGAAAGAGAGAGAGAGAGAGAGAGAGAGAGGGAGGGAGGGAGGGAGGAAGAAAGGAAGGAAGGAAGGAAGAAAGGAGGGAAGGAAGGAAGGAAAGAAAGAAGGAAAAAGAAAAAAGAACTTGAACATATATATATATATATATATAAGTAGCAAATTAAGTCACTAAAATTGAAAATTATTTACTAACTGAATCTGTAACTATCTACTGATAGTTTTATGAATCTATTATTCGTTATGAATTTTGCTATATTTTATGAATCTATTAATTTTAATTATGTCGATGTAAATGATTATGCTACAAACTCAGATATCAAATATTTCTTACATATTTGAACATCTATATTTTAATTTCCTTCTTATAAAAATCTTGTGATGAGTGGCTGGGAAGGTGGCTCAGTGGTAGAGCACTTGTCTTGCATGCATGAGGACTTGGGTTTGATTCCTCAGCACCACATAAGCAGAAAAAGCCGGAAGTGGTGCTGTGGCTCAAGTGGTAGCTCTAGCCTTGAGTTCAGGCCCCACAACCGACAAAAAAAAATTGTGGTGAGGTTATCATTTTAGTGTCAGTTTTCTATGTGTTTTGATAAACCTCTGTTTGTACACTCCGTTCAATTACCAAGGAATTATCAAATTCTGAGAACTTTTTTTCATTCAGTTCTGACTTTCTCTCAACTGATTCCAAATCTGCTTATTTTAAATGCTTGCAAAATGAATGAAAATC
Source organism: Dipodomys merriami (assembly GCF_024711535.1). Taxonomy (NCBI): domain Eukaryota; kingdom Metazoa; phylum Chordata; class Mammalia; order Rodentia; family Heteromyidae; genus Dipodomys; species Dipodomys merriami. The sequence goes on along the minus strand of NW_027202595.1, from coordinate 129,079 downwards.
TGCTGAATGCTTAGAACTTTGCTTGTGGAATTAAATGTGAAATAACTGCCAAGCATCACAAATATTCTGTCATTATTTTACTTAATAAGCAGCCCTTTCTCATAGATTTTTCATAGTTTTTATCTAAATTAACTGAGTATGAGCCAGTCTAATTTAGATTCATCTGAAGTAATCAATGACAAAAATGGAGGGTTTTTTTCTGTAGACAAACATGAAATTAAATTGTGAAAAAAAAGAAGAAATATTACAAATAAAAACTACCTTTGGGAAAAGATCTCGAGGCCACTATTAAAAGTTGAACAAAAGTAAAAACACACTGGAAGGTTGACAAAATTTTGTCAAAGGAATATTTCTCAATAAACATGTGGTTATATTCAGTTAATATAATAATATCCTGGACAATAATAATCTTTAACCAGTCTCAATTTAAATTAATAAATGCTGGAACAACTTCTTGTATCATTTAAATGATTTACTTTTCAAGTATTCTCTGAATTGTTTCCATAGTGCTATTAGCCACTTCCAGAGTAACTATTAGTAAAAAAGTCATTTAATCTTTATCTTATTGACATCACACCTATTAAATTTATTGGCTGTAAAGTTCTCCAAACTATAAACTTTTAAGTTTCCCAAGCCAAATTTCTTCCTGTGCCTTAACAGATTATTTCTTCCAGGTTTTATACACCTTGAATTCTCTGTGAAAAAAAGAGATCTATGTATCTAATATATGTTATAGGTAGTATATATGTAAGTGTGTGTGTGTCACTGTTTTTAAACAAAATATAAGTGAATATGTCTTCCATTTCCTAGACAGAAATGATTAATGGTACAAAAGAAATACAAGTGGATCAGGCCATCATGGGTACTGAGTATTAACAGATAAGGGAATTCCCCAGGCAATAGTGTGGAATGTGGGATGTGATTGTGACAGTGTGTGAAGGAAAGTCTGTGAGACTCTTTCTGCAACAAACCACTAGAAAACGAGATGTGATGCTGTGGTTCAAGCGGTAGAGTGCTCACCTTGAGCGCTGAAGAGCACAGGGACAGCGCCCAGGCCCAGAGTTCAAGCCCCTCAAATGACAATCATAATAATAATAGTAATAATTATTATTATTATAAAGGAAATTAGACTAAGTCCACAACTTAATTGTCCAGTAATGTAAAATAATGCATAATACATTTAGCAATAAGTGCCATAAAAATTAGATCAAATTATTACAAATTCATATTTTATATGTATATAAATTTTTCAGAAGGATTTAAGAGTGGAAGCAGTGACATTGATCAATATCAATGGACTCATAAACTGACATATAGAATTGAAAAAAAAACAAATGAAAAGTGTGCTTCAGAAAATAAATATATATATAAATAAATAAAACCAATACTCAATCACTAAGAAAAATTATATATATATACTTATTTAAATGTTTATTGTTCCAATGTATATACATTTTCTAGTGTCATATTTGACTACATGTGGTTTATATAATTATTTTTAAATATTTCCTTTTTGTTGATCAAAAGCGAATATCCAGCTTTCAAATTATATGGCATTTTTTTTTCTTTTTGATGTATTTTCATTTTGGAGATAATTTGAACCTGTTACAGACCATTTTAACTTTTGGGAAAGCTGTAATCATACCGGATTAGCAGGAAAAATGTGCTCTGTTCATCTGTAATGCCCTCAGAGAAAACCATTCTCAGTGTCTAAATCAAAAAGTTAGTTGCTACCTACTGAAGACTAGCTTGTTGTCTTTGTTTTTCCTTATTAAACCATCTGCATTAGAAATTCGGAGAAAAATAACTGTATACAAAACTAGTTGTGTGTGTGTGTGTGTGTGTGTGTGTGTGTGTGTGTGTGTGTGTGTGTGTGTGTGTGTGTGTGTGTACATGGGCCTGTCTTGGGGGCATGAACTCAAGGCCTCGGTGCTGTCTCTGAGCTTTTTTGTTCAATGTTGTCACTTAAGCCACAAATCTACTTTCAGCTTTTTGCTGGTTATTTGGAGATTAGAGTTTTGTGGAGTTTCCTGCTGGCTTTACACTACAATCCTCAGATCTCAATTACTTGAGTATCTCGTATTACTGGTGTGAGCAACCAGAGCTCAGATTGAAGGCTATTTTTGTCTACTATTAGGGTTTATAATTGTCTTCACCCTAGCCTACCCTTCTTCCTAAGGTGTCACCAAAGCATTATGTGCTCTTCTCTTACATCATATTTCCTTTCCTTCACTGAATTCTTGCCTTTTCTCCCAGCTTCCACCTAACAATACTGGGCTCATATACAAATCATTTTAGTCAAGTGAACTGTCTTCACATTTTATTTCTATTGTTTGCATTTTCCTGGCTATGTTTGTTGCATTCCTTATAACTCCTCACCATAATCATGTTCTTTGAATTATTTTTCTAGAATATCATATATAATAACTTTTGATTCATTTAAGTGGTTTCTGATTTAGAACATGTGGCTATGGACAAATAAGAAGATACAGGAATATATGAGACTAAAACTAGAAACTAGTACACATCTTTCTCCTCCTCCTCCTCCTCCTCCTCCTTCTCCTCTTCCTCCTCCTCCTCCTCTTCCAACTCCTCCTCTTTATTCTTTCCTTTTCCTCCTCCTCCTCTTATTTTAATATGGATTCAATCATAAGTTTTCTTCAACAAACGTGCTCCCCAAATCCATGACACTTTCTCTAAGTTTCAATAGCCTTTCCTTCCCTCATATTTTTATTTGCATCAATTGCTTGTCTTGAACAAGAGAGTTTCAGAGTGACATGTACGAATATAATTCACCTGGCTCTGACTTGGTTCATCCTAAATCATGCTACTGGTTTCATCGACTTTGTGGTTACAATATCATGGGTGTACTTAGGAAATCAGAGGATTTCACCCCATTGTCTTCACTTTTGAAAAGATGATTTATTGAAGGGAAGATTATCCTCCACATTTATTTTTCCTTAAAGCAAGTGAATAATAGGAAACATTTATCTGTGGAAAAGAGAAAGGGAAATCAACAAAGTTGAAATATTCTGTGCTTGAGAACTCTTATATACTACACATACATGCTTTTTTTTTATGACTATTTGATATTTTGACTCTCCATTCATTGATTGATTTCATTACTTGGTAGGAAATTTACGTTGTCCAAGATGTCTCTGAAGGTTTTCCACAGCAGGAAATTTCACCCATGGAAGATAAGAAGCACACACTTCACAGTAAGCTGGAAATATAATAGAGATCATTCTTTCTTAATACAGTATTTCAGTGAGTTTTTATACTGAAAATGAAGAAGTTTAATTGTAACAAACGTGGTAACGAATTGACAGGCATTCTCTGTATACTTTGCATATATATATATATACATATATATATGTGTATATATATATATATATATATATATATGCCTCTATTTTAAAAGAATGACTCAGTTTCCAAAAACTTCTGCAAGGGCTGGGATGTAGCTCCGTGGCAAAGTGCTAGCCTAGCAAGTGCAACGTCCTGGGTTCGATCCCTAGTACCCAAAAAAAAAAAGACAAAACTTCTGGAGAAATGTTTCTTAGGTGTAAGAGCACTAGTAGGTGCCTTTGCAGTAACAGCTCAGAAGGAAACCAAATTAGTGCCAGGGGGACTTTTGTTCTAACTGAAGAGAAGCATTACTGTTGGAGAGAGTCAATCTGAGACTAATTTTTAGAAGATTAAAACAGTTAAGCATTTCAGATTGTACTTCTGTGATATAAAAGATATTATCTTGAATAAAATGTATCTATTATATGGATTAGTTTTAGAAACGGGCAGTAAGGTCTGCCTGGAAACTACATTATGCTTTTTCTCTCTTCTTAAAATGAGGAAAGACGTGTGTGCAGGGATTGCTGGCACAATTACCTCTTCGACACTTTGTACCATGGATCAGTAACTAGATAGCACATTGATTTTTAGTATACTTTTCATTTCAAACAACAGCTTCTACTTTAAACTGGTTTGTGATTCCTCAAGGATTAGTGAGCAAGAAAAACATATAATAATCACATTGCTACAAGTATGTCTATGTATGCAACATAGTCAGGGATCATGGGAAACTGCACTAATGATATAAATCAGGTAAAATGGCCAATTTAACTTTGGAGATAAGGAAAATGCGTTTGAAAAATAACCAGTTTTGCCAGGCACCAGTGACTCACACCTGTAATCCTTGCTACTCAGGAGGCTGAGATATGAGGATAGTAGTTCAAAGCCAGCCTGGGAAGCAAAGTCCCTGAGACTCTTATCTCCAAGAAACTACCAAAAATTCTGGAAATGTAGCTCAAATGATAGAGCACTAGCCTTGGGCAAAAGAAGCCCAGTAACTGTGCCTAAGTCTTGAGTTTAAGCTCCAGGACCAACACACACACACACACACACACACACACACACACACAGACAAATAAACACACACACACACACACACACACACACACACACACACACACACACACACACAAATAGCGTTCAATCCACGTTTTCAGAAGTCTTTTGCAAACTTATTTTAGAAAAGTATTTAAGTCTTTCCATTTCCGAACAAATGGGGCAATGTCATTCTTTCTGATGGAGGCGTAGAATTCTATTGTGCGTATATATACTACATTTTCTTGAACTATTCATCTACTGAGGGGCATCTGGTTGGTTCCATATTTTAGCTATGGTAAATAATGCTGCAGTAAACATAGATGTGCTAGTAGCTTTAGTATGGTCTTGTTTGTGATCATTCGGGTAAATGCCCAAAAGTGGAATTGCTGGGTCATTGGGAAGCTCTATGTGGAGTCTTTTGAGGAACCTCCATACTACTTTCCTAAGTGAAGTAAGCCAGGCCCAAAGAAACATAGGTCCCATGGTTTCCCTCATTTACAATAACTAGTATATGTATGAGACAAGAAGAAAAGAACAGATAATTTTATGTTAGGCGAAACGATCCCCAAGGTAAGGACTCAAGTGGTTTTTCTTTCTTGCTATTGTTTCTAACATATTTATAAGGTGATTTTTTTGTTGCTTTGTATGCCCCTCCCCTATGGTATAACCCCTGTTTTCACTGTATTTGATGTTAGCATAATTTGGGGAGGGGAAGGGAATAAAAACACATTTTTTAAATAGGGTTACAGGTGGACCCATTTTAACAATGAGATCTAGAAGACACTATGTTGAAAAACAAACTTTACAATTTAGGCTGGGGGTGGAGTAGGGGGTTGGGAGGGACTGTAGTTGTGGGGTGAGAGGGAAGGGATGGTAGGGGAAACAAAGGAGGAGGCAATAATGCTTGATAAAAAATGTACTCATTACTTTGCTCATGGAACTGTAACCCCTCTGTACAGTATTTTCACAATAAAAACTGATTAAGAAAAAGCATTGTAAGCTTTATATTCCTTTGCTAAGGCTTTCAAATGAAATACCACACTCAAGGTGAACTATAACTGAATTATTTGTTTATTCTCACACTTAGAGAGGCTGGAAGTCAAGCTGATGCTGGTGTTGGAAGCATCCTCCCCTCCCTTCCATGGGGGTCCTGTCTCCTCCCTTGCACTTGTTTTCCTGCTACTGTTTTTCCTTGGGCTTGTTTCTCTACTATATTTCCTTGTCAATAATGGATCATAGTTCATTTTCACTGTGTTATCCCCTAAAGGCCTCATTTTAACTTTTTCCTTGGTGCAAAATCTCTATTGTAAGTATCATATTCCTGGGTATGAGGGATGAGGGCTGAAAAAGTAAAGTTGGTGGAGGGTCACACTTCAGCCCAGGCACAGATATAGGTTCCTTTGGATGCCATCACTTGCATTCATAAACTTACTCTCACAGTAATCTTCAGGGGATCTCACATACTCGAATTTGTATTTAATCCACTGTAATTTAATCGATACCTATCTGTGTCACTTCATAAAAATATAGTGATTAGTATAAAAATTTAGAGGGTAAGAAATGAAAAATGTAAGAAAGAGAAAATAAAATTTTCCTGGCTAAGGATACAAATGTTTCACATAATGTAAACAGTGTCACAACCATTGACTCTTGTCAGTACTTGCAAGTTTTGTTGTCTGTGTGCTGATTGTAAAAGAAATCTTCCATGTTTTGAACTTTTTAAAATTGTTTAGGGCAATTAAACCCACAAAAACCCAGAAACAAGACCAAAATATGAATCACTAAATTTGCATATCCTGATTTCCAATTATGTGCCTAGTAATATGCAAATAAGCATTAATTCCCCTTGAATAAGAATTTGAAATTGGATGGTTGCAATCCATCTCCCCAAATTATATGCCTAATGATTTTTAGAATTTTTGAGAACTACTGTGAGATCCCAAATGCTCATATGCAACTATAATAGAATGAAAAAGTATTTGCTCATTTTCATCCAACAACCTTGCTTTGCTATATTTATTCATGCACATGCATAAACATATAGGTACATGTGTGAACGATCATTCTCATAATACCTAGATAATACATAAACATGTTCTCACAAAATCTAGATAATTCAAAGTACAACTAATATAGAAAGAATGGTTAGTTTGCTGACAAATGGTGATGTGATTATGACTTGAATTATTGTACCATGTACTTAAATACTTTAAGAAGTAAAGATAATGTGTCTGATAGATATTTCCTATTCAATTGTTCTGTAGTAGAACGTAAAATTTATTTGCAAACTATTAGAAATTTAATACTTTTATCCTTCTAGGCACTGGTGGTTCACATCTGCAATCCTAGATACTTAAGAGGTTGCGAGCTCAGAAAGAAGTTCTAAGCCAGTCAAGGCAGACAAATCCAAGAGACTCTTGTCACCAAGTAATCAGCAAAATTCAGGAGTGGAGTCCCAACTTAAGTGGTATAGCATAAGTTCTGAGTGGTAAAATACAAGTGAGGCTGGAACCCTGAGTTCAAGTCCAGTAGTAATTTTTATGACTATCATCACTAACAGCCATTGTTTACATAAATGTATAGACTAGTTTATTAATTTTTATGTCCAAGATCAGGACAGTCATTGGCTGGAGCTTTACTAATTGAGTCACCTTTCCAAAGCCTAGTATGTTAATTTTTATAAACATTTTAAAAGATGTTTTGTTGTCTGTGTGTTGATTGGAAAAGAAATTTTCTGTGTTTTCAACCTTTTAAAATTTTTCAAGGCAATTAAACCCACCAACACCCAGAAACCGTGCCAAAACATGGAGTGCTTTATTTGCATATCTGAATTTCAAATCATATACCTAGTAATATGTAAATAGCTTAATTCCTCTTGAATAAGAATTTGATGATTGCAATCCTTCCCCCCAAACTATGAGCCTTATGATTTTTGGATTTTTGAATGAGATTTTTTTATTCTCATGTGTCAATACTTTAATGTTTTGCACTAATTTCCTATTGGACAATTTCACCTATGAAGTGTTTGGCTAAGGATTATTTTTTATCATAAATTGACATAATGTGGCAAAATTATAATGCCATACAAAATATACATACTGAAAATTTCATTAGGACTGGGTAATTATAACTACTTAGGGGCTGAGATCTGCAGGATGGTGATTTAAATGCAACTAAACAAAGAAATCCTCCAAAGAGCGACAAAATATCATCTAATATAATCTATGACATGCTGAATATATTGTATATGTGAGCACAAATGTTATCCTTTATACTCTTTTAATAAGTAATAGTATTCCCATTTTACAAAAAAAAAATAATGCTTGACAAAGAGAATTAAGTTCCCCATTAAATCAGTCTATAAATAAATGAAAGTCCAGAAAGTCATCAGATTTGAGACCCATTGTTGGCATTTCAAAGCACAAAACTATTCAGTGGAGTTTATCTTTGGACTAATATACTTGGATACTGAGATTGAAATACTTCCACGGATGCTCTTTTCCTCCCATTCATAATCAAAATGGCTGTACAACACTTTCAATTAGTAACCAGAGCATTTCACTCTGTACTGTGAGGTCCATTCATAGACGTGGCATCTCATTGCTTAGTCACTTTTGTAATTTAAAAATATTTTAATTTTATAGTCATATTACTGGAATATATGCCATTGACCTGTAATGAATAACTATATATCTCTATACATAAAAATGTTGATTTTGTATTTTTTTAAGTTTGAGTGAATCTATTTCGAAAATGTATGGGTGACAATGAAATGACTCAATTATAGATGAAGAGTTAAAAGTCTAGTAATAGACTATTCAGATAAATGTGACATTGAGAGAAATATTGTGGATTCCAGAACAACAGCACATAAGTTACAGCACAGATATGTCTTGCAAAACCATAGCAGATTCATATACAATGAATTTATTGACTACAAAAAAATAAACAAAAAGGGATAATGGCATAAAAATTTAGTACTTTTTATATGTTAAACAGTTGACTAATTCTGTTAGATCCAATGAATATTTCTAGGAGACAAATTAGTTGTTTTTGCTTTGTTTTGGTGTTTGTCAGTATTGAGACTTGAATTCATGGACTCATGTTGCATATTGTCACTCATGCAGGTGCTCTACCTTGAGCTACATACTTTCAGCTCTTTGGTAAGAATATTGTCTTGGATTTGTCTGCTCAGGCTGGCTTCAAACCAAGATCCTAAAATCTCAGCCTCCTGAGTATCTAGGTTTAGAGGCAGCATGAGCCATTGAACCTGGCTTTGGAATTTAAAAAATTAAAACAGAAATAAGGATTTGCATTCATTGTTTGCGTTCATTGCATTCATAGTGACAATATCCTACTTGAATTCAATTCAACCAGTATGTAGTGCATATTAACATGAAAAATGTGAGTAATTCAAAGCCTGGAAAAATTATTTAAGGACATAAAACTTTTGCTGATTTCATACTATAAAGAGACAAATACTGTAAGCACAATGATTTAATAAGCTATGCTAAACACTGAGATTGTTAACTGATGTATCATGTAAGGATAACAAATCAACTGGTAGTTGTAGATAGACTTCCTGGATAGAATTCATTTTCCGGAAATGAGCACCCAGATGCAGTAGGTAGATTGTTTAAACAAGACAGATAAATTTTACTTTTATGAAATTATATTGAATCTGGCATTTTGTACAAATGATTAACTCATTGTTGAGGAATTTAGTACTTAAACATTATAAGAAATGTCCAGCAGAAGATACTGTTAGAGAAATGCTATTGTGAGTCTGAGGGCATCAGCTTATAACCAAGTTTGTTTCACCAGAGGTATTAAATTAACTTTTGAATGATATAACTAAAGGCAAGCAATAGTTTATATAGCTCAATGGGAACACAAATGCTCACTTAAGCTGAAACCTAGAAATAAACTTTTGGATGAACTGCATAACTCCTTGCTAGAATAAACAATTGGTACTGGATTAGTGAAGAGAAACACTGTATATTTCTGGCAAACTAACAAAGACAAGGCATTTTTTATTGCCTGTACAAAGGGATTTCAAGTCAACATGTCAGCCTATGAGTATAATACATCTTGATTCATGTCATTCCTTCCACCATTCCCACTCCCATCTCTCCCAACTCTACCCATTCCTAAGCTTACATGATTTCATTTTCATATATGTGCATTGAATATAATGTCTATATCTGTTCAACTTTCTTCTTTCCATTTATCTGCCACTGCCTTTGAACAATTCCTCCAGACACCCTACAAAGCTGGTCTCTGAACTTTCTGGTTTTCATTTTGTGAAACTGTTTGCTAGTGTTCCAAGGAGTTATATCACTAAAATCCTCCCCCAAGGATTCTGTGCTGTAGACAATTTTGGGGGGGGGGGCTATGTTACATGACTCCTACATATTTTTGAATAGGTTTATAATTTAATTTATAAACACATGAGAAAAAGCATTCGCTCCTTGGCTGTCTGAGCTGGTTTTACTTCACTTAACATGATGTTTTCCAGGTTCAATCATTTCTTTTCACTAGTTGAGCAAATTCCATTGAAACTATGAACCACAGTTTTTTGCTTCCACTGATCCATTTAAAGACATTTGTGCTGTTTGCATAACTTGGCTATAGTGAATAATGAGCAATTAACATGGTTGTACGTGGCTTTGCTGTGTACTGGCTTGTAATATTCTGGGTAGATGACCAAGAGCTGGATTGTAAGGGAACCCTAGGTTTCTTTCTTTTTCTTTTACTTTTTTTTGAAGAATCTCCAAAAGTGGCTTCCAGAGTGGTTTTGCTAATTTATATTCCTCCCAGCAGTGTATTAGGCTTCAAGCTCTCACATGGCATCTTCAATCAAAACCAAAAAAACCACACTTCCACTTCCATCTTTTCTCTAGTTAATTATATCTAAGAGACCCATGGATTTTTTTTCCTGGCTTTGAAACTATTTCCTCAGATCTCAGCCTTCTGAATAGCTAGAATTATAGGCATCAACCCCAGCACCTGGCTAATACCCATTTACTTGCACCATAGAACTCAATATTTATTAAGTATACATAAATCATATGACTGTAAAAAATCTATTTTCAAAATAACAACAATATCTACAGTGTAATTTAAAATTTTATAAGCCAAATGTTAACCATATGTTCTATAAACAATAAACAATTACAAAGTGAAGAAATATTGCTTTAAACTACATATTCATCCTTTCAGTTTTACAAGAAAATACACTATATCTTCTTAAGTTGTTCTTTAGCATAATACATGCATGCAATGTTTATTCAGAAATGACTTAGCCTAGTCAACATGATTGATACTGCTTAAATTAATTGGACAAGCTTTCCTGTATGATGAGATTGCATGTTTTAAATACATTAGGTGTAAAACATAAGACACACTGAAAATTGGAAAAAGTTAAGTAACCATAATAAATTTTGTGAAGATTATTGGAAACCAGAATGTGCCTTACATACTAGTTTGCAGCTCTTATTTTGCAAGAAGAAAATCCTGTAGCTTATGTTAAATGGAATCTGTTTGTCAATGGAGAGCCAAAGCTTCTGGTTGAAATATATGAAGAAAGAGACAATAATCAATGGAAAAATTGAAAGAGAACTTTTTAGAATATGAGGATGTAAGTAAACTCTATACTTTAAATAAACACATCCTCTAATATTTTAAAATTTTATTTAATTTGATATTTCTTACGAGCATATATGAATAGTTAAATGTAGTATGATTTCATGATTCTGCAGGTGAGTGTGGATATTGTGGCTTGAACAAATTAATAAAATTTAGCATCTATTCTCTTCATTCTAAACATTAACACTGTAGATATTCCACCATCTAAAATAGAATATGCTCAAAGTACATCTAAACTAAGTTTGTTTGTCAAATTAGTATCTAAGAGAAACCTAACAGCAATCTCATTAAGGAGATCATTTAGGACATGATTAGGAATTGTGTTAAAAATGGGGCTGGGATGTACTTTAGTGGCAAAGTGCTCGCCTAGCAAGGGCAAAGTCCTGGATTGAATCCCCAGTACCAAAAAAGAAAAAGCCAAAAAAGATATATAGTTATCCAGGTGCTGGTGGCTCATTCCTGTAATCCTAACTCTTCAGGAGGCTGAGATATGAGGATTCAATTCAAAGCCAGACCACACAAGAAAATTCCATGTGACTCTTAATTCCAATTAACCACCAGAACTGGAGCTGTGACTCCAAGTCGTAGAGCTCTAGCCTTGAGCAAAATTGCTCAGGGACAGTACCCAGTCCTGAGTTCAAGTCCCACAACCAAAATAAAAAAAAAGTTTGGAGAATGTTCTTCATAGAGCAACTCACTTAAATTGTAGCTCTACATATTGTATGTTTACTTATACATCACATATATTGACTGATCTGCATTAACTTCAGAAACAAAGTTTGAGAATTTGATTCAAGTATAAAGATTATTGATATTCAAACCTGATCTTTGCAGTTTGACCATTGACAGATGGTTCCCTTGGCTTCGCTTCTAATTTAAGCAATTCAGGAGTCTGAAATCCAGACAATCATAGTTCAAAGCCAGTAAAGTCCATGATACTCTGTCACCAATAGAACCAACAAAAAAGTCAGGCTGGAGTGTGATTTAACTGCTAGGGTACACTGTGCAAATAAGCCAAAAGAGTAAGAAGCATTGAGCTCAAAACTCAATATAAATAACACTCTTCACACAATGCAATAGTAATAATAATAATTAATATATGACACTGACATGCTGTAGTACAGTATCCTTATACTTATATCCAGTGTCCCTGCTGATTAAGACTCCATTACAGTCTTATCCTAAGCACCTCAACATAGATAAATAAACAAAAAATAAAAAAATAAACAAAACTCTGGTACTTAATATAAATTTAACAGGTAGATTTTGTAAGAGATTATATATTCCAGAAGCAATATATCCACAGTAAAATATCTACATTGTAACATTCAGTCAAAAATGATGGGAAAACAATGCAACAAGAGCCAAATGTAACTAGGAGGATAAGTTATAAAACATAAAAGGTTGAATGCGCACAAATACAACAGCGAGGGTGATTAAAGGTGAGAATCACAGGGAAAACAACTGAAAAATTTTCAAATTTGGTCAGGGATGTTAGGTCTCACCTGGAAGAACTAACTACAAATACCATATAGCTATAGTTTGTTTCTCATCATCTAATCACTAATATGTAAAGACAAATAGGGCATCCTAAAATGGGCAGTTTGAGGTGCCCATTTATTTCAAAGTAAAAAAGACCATAATATCTCAAAGCACTTTTTAGACATGATGAAAACAGAGGAAATGGCTACAATTCTAACCTTCTATTACCATCGTTAAAACTAAAATACATGTTCTTATCAGGAAAAACATAGATAAACCATCAGTAGCTAAATGTCAGTAAAAGTAGTTAAGGAGACAGGAGCAAAGTTATCCAAGCAGAAAGCAGAGAAGGGAAGAAAAGACAAGTAAGAGATTAAATTTAAAGGAAAATTAATTGCATAAACTAATGGTCACAATGTGTTCGGAAGCTGAAAATATATTTAAAGTTTTAAGACATCAACACAAGTTCCAAAACTCGAGATAATAAAATAGACCTAAATATTAAATGAAGCAAGCATGCTGCTCAATAAATTGTTGAAATTTGCCGGGTGCTGGTGGCTCACGTCTGTAATCTTAGCTACTCAGGAGGCTGAGATCTGAGGATTGCGGTTCAAAGCCAGCCTGGGCAGGAGAGTCCGTGAGACTCCTATCTCCAATAAACCACCAGAAAACTGTAAGTGGCGCTGTAGCTCAAATGGTAGAGTGCTCTCCTTGAGCTGAAGAGCTGAGGGACAGCGCCCAGGCCCAGAGTTCAAGCCTCACCACCGACAAAAATAAATAAATAAATAGTTGAAATTTATACATGTTGATAATTGACACTATTTATTGTGAATTGGCAAATGTGTTCCTGAAAAAAATGCTGGAAGAAAGAAACACATTTTTAATGTAATGCTACATTTAGTTATTCAGAAATCATATAGGGAATTTTAATTATGGCCTCAAATCAATGGGAAACATCATATATCAGAATGGATAGATATTCTAAGATAATGTGTCCATACATCTATATGAATGTGTCTATATTTTATAGTTCAGCGCTTTTTTCAGCTAAGACAAATGTCCTTAATCATAAACACATTTTATCAGTGCTGTCTAGTAGAATGCATGAAAATTTATTTTGAAATGATTTATGTTTCTCAAGCAGCCTTCACAATGGCTTGTCACTCTCCAGTCACAGCAGGGTATACTTACGAATCTGTATATTTTATAGTCAGAGAATTTCACATGAATTATTGAAAAGCCAATAGTCTGGCAAAGTCCATGTATCTAATTGAACATTCTATGCACTATTTTAGCGTATATATTTCTGCTTTATTTTAGAGTAATTGGTGCTCTAAGATTCCAATCTTGATAAACCAAGAATTGCCAGTTATTTTCTTTTACAATTATAACCAAAGAATCAAAGCCTTTGTCAACTGACTTATTTCCAATGTGAAAAATGCATCATAATAATTAATTCACTTTGAAGCACATAGATCATGCAATTTAAGCTACACACATTAGAATCCATACCACATTTCTCCAATATTTATTTGCATTTAACAATGAGATCACTCTGTTTTCAACATGGAGATAATTATAAGCTTTGAACAACCATTGTACAACTTGACCCTATCTTACAACTCTGCATCTTAAAATGAAACATTTCTAAAACCTAAAACATTTCTTATTTACTTTGCTTTTAATAACTTATAGATATTCAGATTTTTTAACACATGTATGTAATTTTTGTATGTGTGGTTGAATGACAGATTTGATAGTCAAATGATTAGTACAACAAGACAAGCAAGGAATAATAATAATTAGTTGAGATATGCAGTTGTTAAATCTATGACTCCCAGGCTGTTAGGGAAACGTGATCCAGTTTCCATAATGTCTTATGACATGAGTGAGTGAATATCAGTCAGATGAACAAATACAGCTTCCTAAGCCTAAACTTAGTTTGACTATAGAAAGTGATTATATCAACTGCACAGGGAGTGCATGAGATTTAGCACAAACAAAAGTGAGATTCGGGGAAAAGAAATGCAAGCTTACTAAACTGGTCTTAAATGTTTTGAAAGAGCTACATTCTAGCTTCAATTTTATAAGGTTTCAAAATTTAAGTAATTAATTATGGAATTAATTATTTAACCAGGTAATTAGTTAACTAATTGTTTGTTTGTTCATGCCAGTAGTAGAGCTTCTTGAAGTCAAGGCCTCACACTCTCATTTGGCATTTTCAATCCATTTGGCACTTTACCACTTGAGCCACAGTTCCAGTACCCTAACTTGGGGTTTTGTTGTGGATAATGGAGAATGGTCCAGGGTAAAATTGCCTGAACAGTGTAAGATGTTTCTGTAGATTGGATCTCTCTCTGGTTCCAGAAAGGCTCTCAAACCTACTTATCCTCTCTATTAGATGCAGAGAATAAAACAGAAATATACAAGCTGGGCACCTGTGGCTTATGCTTGTAATCGTAGCTACTATGGAGGCTGAGATATAAGCATTGTGGTTGGAAGCCTTCCAGCGCAGAAAAGTCCATGAGACTCTTACCTCCCTTTAACCACCGAAACCCAGAAGTGGCACTGTAGTTAATGTAGTAGAGGGCTAGCCTGGTGTGTAGGCCCTGAGTTCAAACCCAACGACTGATAGGAAAAGGGTAAATTATAGAAGAATAGAGTGATAATTATCTACATGCAAACAGAGAAATAGAACGAGAAAGAGAGCAAGAATGCATGACAAAAAATAGCCATTGATTATTGAATATACATAGAAAAATGTATATTTACTCATATCTATAAATAACATTTCAATACCTAAATTTAGATTTTATTCTCTGATCTAGGAAAATGGCTAACTCATAAGTCTCAGTCATACTGATCAAGAAATAGTGGTAATAATGACTTAATCAAATCTGTGAAGACAAATTTAACTTCATTTGTAAAAAAATCCATGAATCCAGAAATGCATACTACTTCTATCCAACTCACTGCTAAATGTTCCCAAGGAAAAGAGGTTTAATCAATTTAGCACACTATAGGTTTGGTGGTCATGAGTGGTTACTTATCACCAACCCTAGTTTTATTCTTCCATTCTAATAAAAGGCTTCAATCCACAAAACCACTTGAATATGGCACATAAAACACGTGCTCTGAATTGATCTAGGGCACACAAAAAATCACTAAATAATAGACAAAAATAGAAACGACTCTAGACAAAAAGACTGTTCATAAACAAATATCTATGAAATCAGTAAAACATATATCATACTAGAAATAAATTATGGTATGGAATAAATGTGGTGTTTAAATTTTGAGGTCCAGTGAGGATGAAGTTTCAGTGGGAGATGCCATACTCAAGGCAGTCCTCATTAAGAAAGTGAGATCTAAGCAAGGAATTGAAGAATCAAAATTGGTAGCTAGCCTAGGAGTTGCTGCTAAGTGGTAGAAGTCTATCCTACCAATGGTAAGGCCATGCATGCAAGCCCCAGTACTACCAAATTGATAGCTAGGATAAGAATATTCTAAAAAGATGGGCTGGGAGACAGAAAAGGAGTCAGTCTTGTTCAGTAAACAATATGGAAGTTAAAGTTTTTGAAGTCATAAAATATAAGAATAAGAGAAAACATGTCAAAGAAGTAGGGATGGTTATGAAACTTATGTAAGACCAACTTACCTATAATTCTACATGCATGAGAAGCCACAGAATGGTTTTGAGTAGAAGGGAAAATTGGCAGAATTACAATATAGAAGTTTCTGTTTGTTTTGTTGAATTTATAAAATATGAGAAACAATACAAAGAACTTATTGAACTCTATTGCAATAATTCAAGTAAGAGAGGTTCTGGCTTCAACATACATGTAGCACTAAAGGTGACAGAAGTAATTAGACTTAGTGTACAGTTTGAAAAAACTGCCAAGAGGATTTTTTATGGATTAGAAAAGAGGAACGGTTCCATTGTTTCTAGATTGGACTATTGAAATTCAGAGAGGATGAACCATGATACTCATTTGCAGATTTTAAAGCATTAATAAAATCAGACTGCTTTCTTTCAAAATATCAGAAAAAATGTTACGTTTTTTACTTATTCTTGACAGTTTTATTTTGGATCGCCATTATTTTCAGGTAAATTTAATCTTTAGTGATATATATATATTTAAAACAAAGTACATCTAAGAATGAATTGTTTATTTTTTGTCATAATGAGAAATGAAATATCCATTTTCTCCTCAAATCAACTTAGAATATGAGTTAATGTCTGATATCTCATTAAGTAAAAATATTTATTTCTTCTTTGCATTTGGGAAAGAAATAATAGCTCTCTTAACTGTAGTTTAACAAATCATAAAGAAATGTAATAAGTAAAGAGCCAAGTACCATCAAAAGTTTTAAGATGTACTGAGATTATTTTCTTTAATATATACAATTTGGCCATATGAATATTAGCATGGAATCTACTCTGCTTTATAAGTAATAGAACCTGTCATGGTGTGGCAACAATGAACTCTTCAATGTCTTCTAAGTTGTTTCTTAAACCATAGGCAAATAAAATCACAGGCTTTTATTTAAAAATCACAAAGGAATAAAGTTTAGAGTTTTGCAAAGATGATACTTGTTGTAAATGAAAAGACACATACATAATTGCCTGTGATTTGTGAAGACAGCTGTAAATACAAGATGTTGCTGATACACCTGACAGTGGAAAAACAAAGTTTACGAAAGGGGCTGTGATTTTTCTTTAAACTTCTTCCAAAGATAAATGAGATCCACTGGGAAGAAAAGCTACTAGACAATTAATAACATTACTTTTCATCTCAGTACTTTACTTTTATTGCCTCATTCTTTATAATTTCATGGGTTTGATATTGCCACTCTAATCTTTCCCTCTTGCAATTTTGGGTGGATTTAATATTGTCTTTCCTGTGGCTTATTATTATTATTCACTTATTATTGGACGGATTAGTTCTTCTTGTTTGCCTAGCATTTTATTCCTCTACATCATGGCTCTATTTAAGAGTTTTAAAAAGTATGTAGTACAATTGAAATATGTTTGTAAAAATGAAGGAAAGGTTCCGTGGTAATATTTTAAGAAGCTTAACCATGCTAACAGTGTCAGCGATTATCAAGGGTTCATTTTGCTTGTCAATGCTGCTCCTACATCTCTATGTAAAGACTCCAGATGAGAGGTCGCTTCCAAGGTCAGACACTTATACTGCCAGTGAAAAGCATGAAGAGATTTATTAGGTAACAACATGTGTCTATGCATGCATCTATGCATTTTGCCCTTCTCCAATATAAACACTAAGGAGATGTTTGAAGCTGTGTGTGATTTAATGAATGATAAATGATGATACACTGCTTGATTTCAAACTGATGAGCTCTTCACATGCCACCATTTTTCTACAGAGGGCTACCTTTGGTTACCACTGTCTTTCACGTTTTTAAATGCATGATGAATTATGCAAAACTGGTATTAACGTGAATCAATACACAACAAAGAGAAGAATGCAATATAAATATCAAAGAGACACAAGTACTCGCATACCTGTGCAAACACAACTCACACATGCTCAAGAATACTATTTATCTAGATTTATATATTCCTATGAAAGTTGATGGTCCAATCAAGGATATGTTTAGTTTGATTAAAATGATTATTTTTATTATTGTTTTAAACTTTTGAATGACTTGTTTCAAAACTTTCAAAATTTGAATATCTAAGAGCTGTACTATTTACATAAACTTATTAATGATTTTGAATGTGGGCATTTCATTAATATAACCAAAGTGTTATTTTATGATTTTAAGATGTATATATTCTTATTTAGCTTCTTCCAAGGAAATGTAAAGGAGATACTATATAGTATCAATTTTTTGCACACTATATAAACTACAGAGAAATTCAATATCACTGCATTATTGGTTTTAAGCTGTGTTTAGGAGTTACAATGATTATTACCTCTTATGAAGCATAAATTTTATGAAATTCCACTATTATCACATTTTCTTCCAAAATTTTCCACATTTGTTGAGGAGAAATAATAATAATAATATATGTCTACCAGTCACAGGTAAATTAATTAAGGCATTAACTATATCAAGGTATGATTAATGTCTCCTAGCAGATAGCAAGTGCCTAGAATACCTGTTTTTTTTATAAAATGGATACTTTTTTAATTTAAAG
Organism: Dipodomys merriami; assembly: GCF_024711535.1. Taxonomy (NCBI): domain Eukaryota; kingdom Metazoa; phylum Chordata; class Mammalia; order Rodentia; family Heteromyidae; genus Dipodomys; species Dipodomys merriami. The sequence continues at coordinate 110,397 of NW_027202595.1, read as the reverse complement.
TATGATAAAAATTTAAAAAGTATGTTAAATGCTTCTCACATGAGATAATATTTTCAACATAAATGGAAGAGCAGAAAGCAATGTGTGTGTGTGTGTGTGTGTGTGTGTTTGTGTGTGTGTTTGTGTGTGTTGATCATGGGGCTTGAACTAACAGCCTGGGATGTTGTCCTTGAGTTATGTATGTACTTATTTATTCTTTCTCAAGTCTAATGTTCTGTCACTTGAGCCATTTCTCCACTTTAGGCTTTTTGATGGTTAATTTAGAGGTAAGAGTCTCATAGATGATTTTTTGCCTGTTGGCTTTAAATCACAATCTTCTGATCTCAGCATACTTCATTGTTAGGATTACATTGTGAGCCACTGGCACCTGGTGATCAATACGTTTATAGTTCATTTATATTTACTATTATATCATGGAAAAGGGACACATTAAATTTCAGGAAGGTTAAGAAGAGCTAGTGAATAGATGTTTTTATGTTTGCTTTATACTGAATACAATGGCTAGAATGGTTGAAGTTTTTATTGTCATAAGGGGATGTACACGGGGGTTACAGTTACGTAAGTCAGGTAAAGAGTTCATTTCTTTTTTGACAATATCACTCCTTCCCTCACTCTCTTTTTTAAGAATATTTTTATTTTATTTATTTTATTGTGAAAATATAATACAGAGGGGTAACAATTACATGAGCAAAGTAATGAGTACGTTTCTTATCAAGCATTGTTGCCTCTTATAGAATAAGTTTTAAGGGTAAATTCAAGCTGTTCTCTTTAGAATTTCATCTATTCACGTGGGCATTTGTGAAAAACTTTACATAGTATATTTTTCTGTATTTCAACCTGTTGAATTGTTATCTGTTTATTTATTTTCTATGTTGCTAAGAAATTTCAAATTTAGAAAAAGAACTTGTAACATCCCCATTGACTTCGAAATGTTTAACTTTAAAGATCAATACGCTGATTGCTCAGATTTGATTGTCTAATGATGGAACAAGTCAAAACATATTATATCCTGGTGAGCCTCCACAGTGCGAGTGTGAGGCTCAGAGTTCAATACCAGAAATGCAGAAAGCAAAGCAAAGCTAGAATAAAACAGCTCATTATTCATCTAACGTATATAGAATTGTGATGTGTCAATCAAAAACACTTTAAGAAGAAAAGATAATATGAAAAGAAAAAAGATCTAATTTTTATTTTGTTAAAAGCCCTTATCTAGCAATCTATCCTCAATCGAGAAAAATTTTCTTTGTGATGTTGTCAGAATCTTAGTCATTGTAAGCCATGACAGAACAGTATTATTGTTGAAAGGTCATCGTGGGGAACAAAGGTACAAGTGAAGGAAGGCCAAGACTGAGAATGAGAAGGGTAGACTCTTTTTTCTAGATATATTCTTAAATTTCCTGGTTCTTCTCATAGAACTTCTAATTATGATATGACAGTGATATTTCTACTCATGTGAAAAAATCTCAATGGCTAGTCTTGTTCTCAGATGAGAAACCAGAAAAATCATAATAACAAATATAGTAAAAATTAATAATTATCATGGGACATGGATATAAAAGGGGGTAATATATAAATATATAATTACAATATTGTATTGTTAATATAATATATATTTGTATTGTATTCACATATAGGTATATATTTGCATATGGACATTTCTAGGTATATATGAGGGTACATACATATACACATATCTACATATATATGTGTAAACAATATAAATATATCCACTAAGCACAGTTTAAAAAGCTAGAAAGAGGAAAGGGAACATAGGAAGATGTTGGAGAGAGCAAACTTATTCAGAAATAGATTGTTAATATGTGTACAATTCTCATATTTAAAATCTCAATATAACTAATGCATAATGACTTGAATTATGAAACAGAATTATGTAAAGCCATTACATTTGGTCATGTTAATATAAATATTGTTACATGTACTTAAATTCTTTTCCTCTTTCATACACAAATTAATATCCAGAAAATATTTAAAGGTGAAGACAATGCTTTCTAAGAGTCATAGTTTAAAATATGGACTTTTAGTTTAATTTAGGGATTATGGACAAACGTATACACTTAGTTGTTATATATATATGTATATATGTAATTACAGACATTATTCTCTATATATTGCACAACTATGTATGTATATTTTTATCTATCTATGTATATATATATATATTTATATATAGATATATTTATATATCTATAAAACCTTTTTTGTGTGTATAGAACAATACACTTTTTCTGCTTTAATTTTTTTCTTTACAGTCTTTTCTGCCAAATGATTTTACATTCAAGTGAATTTCAAGAATCCAGAATTGTGATTCTTTAATTTTTTCGTATTAGGGTTTGAACTCAGAGCCATGCTTCCTTGCTCCACTTTAACTGGATAGAGCTTTACCACTTGAGCCACACACCTACTTATATTTTTGCTGATAGTTTTGCAGAGAGGCAGGACATTTCTGCCAAAGTTAGCCTCAATACTCAGTTCTCTAGATCTTAGCCTCAAGTGTGGTTAGATATTTCAGGTGTGAAACCCTGAAAACTAGCTAAAAATTATAGATGCTGTAAATTCAGGCTTACTTTAACGTGTAATGGGTTCTAGATATCATGCCTGTCATAAATTTCAAATTTAGCTGTTTCTTTTTCAATATTTTTCTTACTGTACTCCATAAACTTAGAAAGGTCCCTGTTTCTTCTTTAGGTGTGAGCTCATTCCTCACTTCCCTTTGTTGAAATGTTTCTTCCATCATTTGATTTCAGAAAAAAAAAAGAAATTTATGCCACAATTGCAACTAGAACTACTCATCCAAGACAAGAGTTTTAAGTGAATCAGTCAAGAACATTTGTTAGATTCATGCTTAGTTTGATTTTACAAGTATATTTGATTATCTACCCCTTTAGTCTATACTGTGTATATTGTTCATTGTTTGGAAAACAGATGTTGAAATGCCTTGAATGTAGACAGAGAAAACAAGCAGATAAGGGAGGAAGTGGCACTGTGGCTCAAATGGTAGAGCACTAGCCTTGAGCTGAAGAGCTGAGGGACAGTGCCCAGGCCCAGAGTTCAAGACTCACGATGGACCAAAAAAAGGAAAAAAGGAAAAAGGAAAAGAAAAGAAGACAAAGGAAGGAGACATACAATATTTCAACACTTTAACCCAGGAAATTAGAATGGTTCCTGTAGTTTATGGAAGGTTTTAAATACTTAGTGCACTCATGAAGTGGACTAGGGAATGGTGTACTTGGTAAGCAGCAGCAAAAATCTACTGAAGAGTAATCTTTGTTTTAATAAGACCAAGACAGCACAGGATGAGAAATTTCCATCTGTAATGTACTGCCCAGGGTAGAACTCAGAAAGAAATCATATTTAAATGAGATAAGACTTTGTAAGGCAATTACACTAAAGAAAGCAAGAGCAAATCTGGGTGCTGGTGGCTTACACCTCATATCCTAGCTATTCAGGAGGCTGAGATCTGAGGATCAGTGTTTAGCTTCAAACCATTATCCAAACCATAATCTTCAGAGTTCAGGGCCATAGGAGCCCAGATTTAGGAATTTTTTTAAATCCACATGTAATGTCCAAGAGTTGGAGTTCATTCACAGATATGAAATGTCACCAGTGCTGCCCAGCCCCCACCTTGTTGCAGCTGAGTAGCAGGACAATCATATCCCCTAATAGAGTTCCTCACCATCCCAGAGAGAATGAATATTGCAGACTATCCCCCAGAATGCTCCAGTGTTAAAACAAAATAGTCAAAATATTAACCCAGATAGAATAGACACACAGAAGTAAAGGAGATCTCACCAAGGCAGTTTAGTTCTGTGAGGAAGGGAGCCTAGACATTCTACCCAGAGTCAAGCAGGCATGCCAGGCAGGGTGGCCCTTGAGCTTTTTATCTTAACACAAGGAGTGGTGATGTCTCTGAGACACAGTAGTTGTTGGGCTCACATTTTTTGCTTGACTTTCAGGGGCTGATTTAAGGAATGTGCGAAGCACATTCTGTTCTTTTAACTCCATTGGTAAGGACTTCATAGCCTTGACACCGCTGGCTGGTTATGAACAATATAGCTGATGGTTACAGTTTGAAGTTAAGATATGAATTATTCCAGTAAGTGTGTGTTAACAGATGGTAACTTGCTGCAAGTTGGAGACACTTTGGTTTGACAGAATAGATCGCTTTTTGTCAAAATAGCATCAAGAAAAAGCAGATTACAAATGCTCTATAACTCAAGAACTGGGTAACTTTATTTCACAAAATTTTAGGAGAGTCTATTTCTGGTAATCAAACACACATAAACAAAAAAGACCAGGATTAAATGAGATATTATTCTATGCAAACTACTCACAGATTATTTTTTGTATTTTGTTGTGTTCTTGCTTGTGAGGCTTGAATTTAGAGCCTGGGCACTCTCCCTGGGTTCATTTTGCTCAAGGATGGTGCTCTAAAACCAAAATAGTGATTTTCTGGTGGGTTATTGGAGATAAGAGTGTCTTGGACTTTCCTGTCTGTGCTGGCTTCGAACGGAGATCCTCAGAATTCAGCCTCCTGAGTAGCTAGGATTATTAGGCATGAGCCATCAGTACCCATCTTATTTTTGTATTTTCTAACTTACACTCAAACCTGCAACAAGAAGACGCATTTTAGTATCAGCTAATTGTGCTTAATCATCCTTTTATATGGAGTAGGAAATTAATGAAATGTCTAAGCCTGCTCTATATGATAGCCACTAGTGAATCATACATAGTTATTAGACATGTAAAAATGTGGTTAGTACACAGGACTACTAGAAGAAAATCTTGAAGAAAGCTGAGACAGTTGGCTGCAGTTGGGGCCAGGTGAGACAGAGGAGCACAAGTATACTGTGTATTAGAGAAGGTCCCTGGCAACTTTCCTGTTCTGATGTCAAGACAAAGGCTGTTATTAGAGTTCTTGATTATAGCCATTCTAACTAGGGTGAGGTGGAATCTCAATGTTGTTTTGATTTGTATTTCGATTATGGCTAGGGAATTTGAGCATTTCTTCATGTTTCTATTGGCCATCCTTCTTTCCACTTCAGAGAAGTTTCTCTTCAAGTCTTTAGCTCACTTATTTATTGGGCAGTTGTTTCTTTGAGGATTTGTTGTTGGGGGATTTAATTTTTTGAGTTCCAATTATATTTTAGATATGAGAACCCTTGGCCGTTGTATGGGTAGTGAAGATCTTCTCCCAATCCATGGGCTTTCTATTGATCTTGCTAGCTATGTCCTTTGCCATGCAGATGCTCTGCAATTTCATGCAATCCCATTTGTCCAACATTTCTTTGATTTCTTGTGTTTCTGGGTCTCTATTAAGAAAATTTTGGCCTACTCCAAGGAGACCTAGAGTTTCTCCTATTCCATCCTATAATGTTTTCAGAGTGTCTGCTTTGACTCCAAGGTCTTTAATCCATTTGGAGTTGATTCTGTTGCAGGCTAATATATAAAGATCTAACTTAATTTTTCTACAAGTGATTAACCAGTTTTGCCACTTACTGAAGAGACTGTCTTTCTTCCATTCTACTTTTTTAGCTCACTTATCGGAGATTAGATGGCTATGGTCTGTAGGTTCATTTCTGTGTTTTCAATTCTATTCCATTGGTCCTGAGGTCTGTTCTTGTGCCAGTACCAAGCTGTGGAGGGGATGTGGACAGAAGGGTACCCTACAGAATTTTTGGTGGGAGTGTAAACTTGTTCAACAACTTTGGAAAGTAGTATTAAGGTTCTTCAAAAGACTCCACTTAGAGCTCTCCTATGACCCAGCAATCCCAATATAGGGCATTTTCCCAAATGATCACAAACAAGACCATATTAACGTTCCCAGCACAACTATGTTTATTGCAGCATTATTTACCATAGCTAAGATATGGAACCAACCCAGATGCCCCTCAGTAGATAAATGGATCAAGAAAATGTGGTATATATACACAATGGAATTCTATGTCTCCATCAGAAAGAATGACATTTCCTCATTTGTTAGGAAATGGAAAGACTTGGAAACAATTATATGAAATGAAGTAAGCCAGGCCCAAAGAAACATAGGTCCCATGTTTTGCTTTATTTGCAATAACTAGTATATTTCTAAGACAAGCAGAAAAGATCAGATAAGTTGATGTTAGGTGAAATGAACCCCAAGATAATTATTGAAATGTTTTTTTCTTTCTTGTGATTGATTGTAACATATTTATAAGATGATTTCTTTATTGGTTTATATGTCCCTCCCCCACGGTATAACCCCTGCTTTGATTGTAATTGATGTTGGTATAATTTGTGGAGGGGGAGGGCAAAAACAAACCGTTTAAATAGGAATACAGGTGGACCCATTGCAACAATGAGATGTACAAGTCGTTATGTTGAAAAACGAACTTTACAAATTTGGCCAGGCAGGATGGGGGTGGGGGAAGATGGGAAGGGATTGGAAGAGGAAATAAAGGAGGAGGCAACAATGCTTGATAAGAAATGTACTCATTACCTTGCACATGTAATTGTAACCCCTCTGTACGGTATTTTCACAATAAAAAATTTTAAAAATAAATCAAATGGGGAACATGGTACACTACGTGTGGGATAGAGACCTGGGAGGTAGGGGGAACACATTCAGAACCAGATTAGAAACTTGCAGTAAGGAGTGAGTGAATTGTGGCACTTGCACAATCTGGCAGTCTGGAGGACTGGATGGAAATTATTTGAACGGTATTTCTGCGATGTAAAATATGTGGACCAAGTTGTTATATGAGGAAACAGATCATAAAATGATGCAGTATCCAGCATCCATACTGTCTGTCACTCACTCATCCCCTAAGCTCTGGGGTCTAATCCCTCCATAGTCCCAGCATAAGAGGGACTATGACAGTGGTCTGAGAGCAACCACTCAGGATAACTTGGTGATTGTAATTATGGGATGGAAGACATTGTCTTGAGCAGTCTCCAGTACAACTAGAGTTAATCCTAGTTAATCAGCCCAAGTGGGCAGGTTAGATGGGGAGGGCAAACAGGAGCTGGTGCTGCCCTGCTCCCCAAATAGGTATGTGGATGGGGGAGGACTGTAGGAGCAGGTCTCATGGTGTCTCTATCCACTGTGTCTGGATTACAATGATCCCACAATGCAAATCTGTTTCTAGCTGACCAATAAGATACAAGAATCAAGGCCACACCCACATTATGTGCTTCCTAGTACCACTGGCATTTCCCTCTATTGGCTCATACCACTACCGGCAGGTGAAGGAAGGTGGTGACTGAGTGAATTTCAGAGATCCTGTAGGAAGTGGGTGATTGCAAGAATAGAGGTGATTTCAGAAAGCCTGGGAATATGGTCCTTCCACCATCCCTATCCCAGTGCTGGGATATCTATCCAAACCAGACACACATGCACAATAAAATTTTCTTTAGGCAAGAAACTATAGAAAGAGTATCTGGAGAGAAATTTTCCTGGTGGACCAACTGAAACCAAAAAAAAGAAAACTAAAAACAGAGGTAACCTCAAAACAAACATTACTGGGGACTGTAAATCAGCTAAGGGTGAGACCAAAGACCATGCATACCTGGAATTTTCCTCTGGTTCCTTTCCTGCTAGTGTACTTTCCACTAACACTGGAATCACTAACAATATGTCAGAAAGCCTAATTCACCCCAAGAGAGTAACCAAAATATAAACAAAGGTAATAAGAGAGAAGGCATGGGTGGAGACAAAGCTAGAGACCATGAAAGAATTAATGACCAAATTAAGGCTAGAGAGAGACATGTTGCAGGGGACTTGAAGTTGGAGAAGTCCATGAGAAAAGACAAAAGGCTCAACAGATGAACCAACTGAGAGATGAGAAAGAGCAATGGTGCGATAAGTGTTTGACCTAGAGACCAACATGGTGGAACTTCAAAGGCAGTTGGCAGAGCTTCCCTCCAAGCAGCAGCATGGAGGACCAACTCAGACCAAGCTACAGCTGCCAGCCAAGACCTATTAGTCGCAGAAGTAACAACAGAAATGGGAGAAGAAGTGTTACATTCAAAGGTGGGAAAACTAGAGCCTCAGTCTCCAGAATCTTTAGCAGCAGGAGTGGCTGTGGTAACTGGAGCATCAGGGAAAGACCTGGGACCTGCATGAGTTCTTCAAGACAATGGGAAGATTACACAAACATGAGGCCATGAGATGCACAATTTTGCATAACCTAGAGATCAAAGAGCAGCTGGGCCAGGTACAGGATGTCTTACATAGGCTAAGAAAGAGGAGAAGGTCTCTACTTTGCTGCACTCACAGCTGCAGGTGAAAGAAGAAGCTGGACCAGCAAGAGGAGAAGTTAGAAGAATGGAAAAAGATGGCTGAGTTAAGGAGCCAAGTGGCTCAACATGAACAGCTGCAGGAGCTCAGAGCTACCTGTGAACAGCACAGGGCCTACAAACTGCAGTTGACCTTAAAGAATGAGGCCTTGCCACAGTACCTGCAGAAGTACACACAACTGCTGGACTAAGTTGGAGGACCAAGAAGGTCCATCAAAAATTACACAACAATTTTGATATGCCTTAAAACACCAGACAGAAACAGGACCAGCTGTGGGCCCCAGCTGAGCTTTTTGGCTTTCACTAGAGAAGGAAGAGTGAGCAAAAAGAAAAGGGGAGACTCTACTTGTTGTGACTGTCCTAGAAGACAGACAACCCAAAGACCAGGTGGGATTTTTATCTTTATCCATTGGTGAATTAAAGAAGGCGAAGCTCAGCCAGCAGCTGCAGGAGCAACATACCTACTGTGGGTGCCTGACCAATCTGGTAGTCAAGAGCCACAGAAAGCTGAAGCAGTAGGGTTTCTTCTTCAGGAGTTGAAACCATGGGATAGAAAGCAGGACACACAAATGCCCAAGAAGACCCTGAAATTCTGCTTCATCCACAAGCTGCCTAAAAAAGGTGGGCTTCCAGAAGCAAGTGGATAAACTCCAACATCGATGCAGCCAGCTGTCAAAAAGCACCATTGAAAAGTCCCTAGAATTCTATAAAGAACAGACGGAAGTACTGGATGAGCTATATCAGAAGAAAGATGAGTGTGTCAACCAGCTCTCCCAGGAGGAGAGGGAGAAGAAGAAGGAGCTGCAGGAGCTACTACTGCTTCTTGCAAATGAAGGCACCTGAGATTCAGGACAAGTTCCTGGCAGCCATCCAAACCCCTGCTGATGAGGGCCCCTCAGACCTATCAGGCTCCAAGAAGAGGGAAGTTATCAAGGAGCAACATGATTATGAAGAGTTAAAGCTTGAAGACTATGTGGAGCCTGCCCAAGGAGAGGCTGGGGTACCTTCGCATCTCAAGGACCTCTACTACAGAGCAGATTGTGCTACAACAGCTTGCTATTCAAGCACCTACATGAGCTTGCAGGCTAGGGCAATGAAGGCTGCAGGACTGAGGCAAATGACAACTTTGAGATCATTTTTGCATGAATACCTGGAGGCGTCCAGCTGGGGAACAGGGCTCTTGTCCTCTAACTTACTTTGTTGCATGAGGACTAGTTGGAATTCTCTCATGCCTAATTATAAGGGATGAGAGAGGGGAGGAGCCAAACATACCAGTGGCCTCTGGGAGGTGGCCCAAATTCTGGAGACATTTAACAGTCCGTTCATTACCAGGAAAGGGGCTCAGGTGTAGGTTTCGACAAAGTGTAAATTCTTTACAAAGCAAGTTGGAGAGTGATGGCATGGTTTTATATTACTATATTATAGTAATAATGGAAAATGTTTGATGTCACAGTTTAATAATAGTGTATTTTAATTTCATGACATTACATATTCTTAATTTTTATGCAATATTTTGATATTACTTTATTGTATACATTATATCAATCATTTCATGATGTATGTTGTATGTCAGTAGCATTACTTGGATTTTTGAAAATGTAAAGAATGCTGAGCTGGGCAATAGTGAATTTTCTTTTTTGTATGTTAAAAAGTTACAATGGTGATAGTGAGATGAAAAAATAATAAAACCACGGAAAAAAGAAAACATTAATGCTGAAATCCTGGAACAAACAGAGATGTGAGATGAACAATTGGAAGTCTAACACAAGACACATGGATTACAGAAATGTAATCCAAAAATAAGAATATAGAATATGAAATATCTATGGATATTGCGTATCTTAATAAATTTTCAGTGGAACCTATTGAAATGATATATGTTGAATATTATTTTTGAACTAAAAAATAAAATTCAAACTAGTATGTTACTTAGTCTTTGTAAAGTGGATTAGATTCTGCAGGTGTAATGATATACCTTTGACTCAGGTAATAAATTGAAAATTCAGAAACATGTATTCAGTATTTAAATAAAAAAGTAATTACACAAATTGATCTAAATGCCAAATGTATCATCTGTCTTAGATCTGTGTATTAACTTAAAATCACATTCCTTATGAAGCAGAATAAATAGCTGAACTAATATTAATGTCTCTAAAGTATTTTCTTTTTTTTTTTAATTTTATTTTATTTTATTTGAGAACATACTGTACAGAGGGGTTACAATTACATTGGCAGGATAATGCATACATTTCTTACCAAGCATTGCAGCCTCCTCCTTTGTTTACCCTTCACCTCCCTTCCCAGCCTCCCCCCTCCCCCCCACCCAATCATACCCCCCTCCCCCCCCACACCGACATTGTAAAGCTTGCTTTGACATGACATTTTGTAATTCTCCTTGTTACAACAGGTCCACCTGAGTCCTTAAACGACTTGTTTGTCCCCATCTCCTCCACATGTTATACTGACATCAAATAAAGTGAAAGCGGGGGTTACACTGTGGGGGAGGGACATACAAAGCAACAAAGAAATAATCTTATAAATGCGTTAGAAACACATGCATGAAAGAAACGAAAACATTAAAATACATATTTAAGGGTTCGTTTTCCTAACATCACATTATCTGATCTTTTCCGCTTGACTCATACCTATACTAGATATTGCAAATAAGGGAAACCATGGGACCTATGTTTCTTTGGGCCTGGCTTACTTCACTTAATATAATTTTTTCCAAGCCTTTCCATTTCCTAACAAATGGGGAAATGTCATTCTTTCTGATGGAGGCATAGAATTCCATTGTGTATATATACCACATTTTCTTGATCCATTCATCTACTGAGGGGCTTCTGGGTTGGTTCCATATCTTAGCTATGTAAAGTATTTTCTTAATTAAAATAATTCCCACAAGAAAAAGGTTAGTGTAAAAATCACCTTTGAGCATACTCTACAACTCTGGTGTGAAAAATTAAACAAAAGTAATGAATTATATATAGCTCCATATTCATAGCTTTTATGAAATTTTAATGAATTACTTTAAAATGTCCTTCATTTTTGAAATCGGTTCAAAATTCTTGCATAAATTAAAATTGGAGAACTACATTACCAATAGAAAATGAATACAGTATTTTTTATGAGATTAGAAGTCCAATGAGAATAGAAAGATTGAAATGGCTCAAGTGGTGAAGCACCTGACAAGCAGGAGGCATGACAATTTCCAAATAAAAAACTTGGATGATCATCTAATAACTCCACAATGTAAGCTTAGCTAATTTTCAAAACCACAAGATACAAAGTCACCTACATTCTGGTGGAAAAGTAATTAATGCATAGTACGAAAATAAAAGATACAAAAAGGTAAGGAAAAAAAAGGTTTTCCAATCCTGTATAAATTTAACCTGCACCTAACCAAAATACACAGCACTTGTCACTGTCTAAGAAAATTGTAAGAGGCATTTCCTTGAAAGAGGAAGTTAAAGGTGTGGTTGCCAGGATGGAAATTCCAACTCCAAATGATATGTAAATCAACCTCCCTAAATGAGAACTCAGGTACACACCCTTTTCTAGGCCCACTGCCCTGAATCAAAGGACCTTTTACTCCTCCTTTTGTGAAAGGCAACTTTCTTTACACTTTTTTTTTACCACCTGCCGACTGCTGACACATTATATAGAGGAGTCACTGGGCCAGGGTGTGGTGTTTCTTTATCTTGACCATGGCAGTGTGAGTTTTTGGAATGTGTTTAAGAGTTCCCTTCTCTGGAGATATCCCATTGGCTATTTCCAATTTGCTGTCAGACCCTTTTTCTCCAATGATAAACCATTATTAGTGAAGATTCTATATGTTGGGAACTCTATAGCAGAGAACCTTTCTCAAATGAAGCAAACCATTAATACTGTACTAATTTGAATTTCTTTGCACAGTAATCCCATTTTGTTATGAAATATGGAGGTAACATATAATAAAATATAAAATGTAAAAAATAATGAAGATAAGATAAAGTAGCAACAATGCAACAAGAGAGCAAAAAACTATTTAAAAATTGCTATAAAAATAAACCCATGCAAAAATGAGTCCCCAGTGACTGTTTTCACCATGAAAGAAGGTGAATCTCAGAATAACAGCAAAAAACAAAACAAAACAAAACAAAAACCATTTAATTCAGTGGGCATTTTTGTTTTCCCAGTAATCCTTGCTACTCAGCAGGCTGAGCAGGATGGCAGTTCATAGCCAGTTCATATAGGAAAGTCCAAAAGACTCATCTTCAATTAACCACCAAAGTGGAGCTGTGGTCCAAGTAGTAGGAGAAAAAAAAAGCAAAGCAAACAACAACAACAACAACAACAACAACAAAAAACCCTCACGAATACTGCTCATGCCCTAAGTTCAAGCCCCAAGTACATCCTAGAACAAAAAAGCAGTATTAGTTTCGTTGACTCAACGTTCTAAAGCAGGCTTTTGATGACTAGATCCTGTTATCCATCCTGGGAAGAAAAAAAAAGAAACACCTCTATACTAGACCATTGGGGTGTTTAAACTTTCTATTAGATTGGATTCTTTAAGTTGTAGTACTAATTCCTAAAAATAAAATAAAATGAACTGGAATACTTAGAGAAATTGCTGGTAATAATGGGGAAGAAAGAAAGTGAATGGTTGAACACTAAAGATGAAGGAATGGCTTTAGAAAAAATAAGTCATAATGTTTTAGGGTAAAAATGAAGAGAACATTAACTCAGGCTAAGAGATTAATAATAACAATGGCAAAGCTCAATTTATACATTAGGCATACTGAGAGATTAACAATAGCCAACAATTGTAACAATACAACAGTTTGCTGTCCAGTTGTGATGGCTCTTTGTTGGTGTCTGTCTTTTACTCTATGTACCCAATTATCGTGCCATCATCCCTGCTGTCATTATCATATGAAGATAAAAAATAATGCTTAGCCAGCTCCAGTGGTGCACTCCCTGTAATCCTAGCTACTCAGGAAACAGATCTGAGGATCTCGGTTCAAACCCGGCCCAGGCAGGAAAGTCGTAGACACTCATCTCCAATAAACCACTAGAAAACTGGAAGTGGTGCTATGGCTCAAGTGGTAGAGGGCTCACCTTGAGCTGAAGAGATGAGCGAAAGCACCAGACCCAGAGTTCCGCAGCACTAATGACAAAAATTTTTAAAAAAGAAAAATTAAAAAGATTGTTTGATAATCAATGCCTGAAAGTCAATGATACAAACATAGTGTTAGGCTACTATTTAGCTTCTGGCAATTCAGATAGGGGATTATGCTTTCAAAGCTAATGGATCAACACCAAGAAAGGTACAAGATTGATTATAGTAACAAAACCACAAATGGGAAAGGTTATGCCAAGGATACTACAGAACCTGTAACCCTAAAGAGAATATTCTGATAGGATAAAACTTATTGCAAATTGAATATTAATAATGTGTTCTTGAAATCCAATGTATATAATATATATATGTTTATGTCTATGATAATTTTTAGATCATTCTCAAAAATGGCATGGAGTTATTAAATTATATATCAGAATACCACATCATTTTATAATAAAAAGGCATAAATGATATTTAAAATAAAGATAAGAGAAATAGAGTGGAAGAAGAGCTCAGGGACAGATCTTCTACCCTGAGTTCAAGTCCAGCACTGACAGACAAACAACAAGAACAACAACATCGGAAGGATGAATTTGTATGGAAAATGGACTTGGGAGGAAGTGACCTAGGAGCCTAGGATGTTTGTTGACTCACAGTCAGGTGATCATCGACAGTCAGGTGATTACTGGTCTGATTAAAGCAGGTGATGGGAAAGCTGGGAGGGGCTGCTCTGTGGGCAGACTTAACCCTGATCACAACTCAAGCAAGAGATAATTCTTGTCCTCTCAGCTTTGTGCAAAGTGTGAATCAGAAGATCTCAGTCCAGGGAACCTAAGCATAAACTCAATTTTCTATTCCAAAAGCAAAAGCAAACAGAAGAGGACATGGCTTAAGTGGTAAAGTACCAACCCAGCATCAGGCCTGACAAATTACAAATTAATGAAGACCCACAAGATACAATGGATGATGCCACGAATGTGTCCTACAGTCCGGTGGAAAAGTAATAAACTCATAGTCCAAAAATAAAGCATACACAGAAGTAAAAAACAAAACAAAACAAAATAAAACAAACACAATAAACTTTTCCAACCCTGGACAAACCTAAGTTGCACCTAACCCAAATCACCTAACCAAATTGCAAGTCCTTGAAAGAGGAAGTAAAAGGTGGGGTTGTCAGGATGTAAATTCCAACTTCTATTGATATGTAAATCAGCTTCCCTAAACAACCAATCAGAGACACTTCCTTTCCTGGGCCCACCCTCTTTCAGTATAAATAGAGTGGAAGTCTGAGACTCAGGCATTGCTGAAGATCCCTCAGGAGGAGGAGGCTGTTTGGAGCTTGGATACTCCAGGTGAGGATCAGAGTGGGAGAATCTACTCCTCTTTTAATTCTTCTTTCCTTGGTTTGGTGTTGTTGTTGGTGGTGGTGTTTTGTCGGTTGTGGGGATTGAACCCAGTGGTAGGGCAGTGTTGCTGGGCCTCTTTGTTTTCAAGACTGGGCATTATCCCTAGGTCACTTTGTGGACAAGTTTAGTGCTTTACCACTTGAATCACAGCCCACTTGTGATTTTGGAGTGGTAAATAGGAGATAAGAGTCTGTGTCAGGGGGACTTTGGTGCCCAGGCCTGCTTCAAAGCTTGATCCTCATATCCCAATCTATTGGGTAGCTAGGCTTTTAGGGGTGAGTCACCAGCACCTCATTAGATTCTAGGAATGATGGATCCTGACATTGTCCAGGCCTTCCAGAAGGAACTGAGCTGTGGCATCTGTATGAATACTTTCATAGAGCCAGTCACCCTAGAGTGCGGGCACAGTTTTTGTCGACCTTGTCTCTTCCTTTGCTGGGAAGAGACTCCAGCCAGGTGCCCAGGATGCAAGGGACCCTGCCAGCAGACAAACCTGAAAACCAACGTGGTTCTGAGGAGCCTGGTGGCCATTGCCAGAAGAGCCAGACTCAGGCAGTTCCTGAGCTCTGAGGAATACATGTGTGGGACACACAGGGAGACCAAGCAGATGTTCTGTGAGGTAGACAGGGCCCTGCTCTGTAGGAGCTGCTCCATGTCTCAGGAGCACAGGGCTCACAAACACCATTCTATAGAAAGGGCTGCTGATGTGCAGAGGAAGATGATTTCAAAGCAGGTGCATGCTGTATGGGAAAAGACTCAAGAAAACCAGCACAATTTACAGGAGAAGAAGAGACTCACCAACCAATGGATTTATTATGTGAACCTCTACCGAGACATGACTAAGGATGTTTTTAGAATGCTGCAGCTTTTTGTCCAGGAGGAGGAAAGATATCATTCCCAGCTACTGATCAATGAAGGAAGAGCCATGTTAAAGCAACTCAGAGAAAGGGAAACCTAAATGCTTCAGAAGAAGCATCAGCTCAGGAATATGTTTCAGGAGCTGATCGAAACATACCAGAAGCCAGATGTGGAACTGCTTCAGGGTGTAGAGTTGACCCTAGAAAGCTGTGTGTCAGTGTTGGTCTTCATGCCACTTCCTCTGAGGCCACAGCTCAGTGCCCCTCCCATGCCTGGAATGAAAAAGAAGCTCAATCAGTACCGGGTGGAGATTGCCTTCAATGAAACTATGGGGAATCAAGGTCCTGGGAGCAGTGTTAGACATGACCATCAATATGCGGTTTTGAATTCTGAAGACTCCCTCCACTTCACTGCTTTTGGATGCCAAGTCTTCAGCTCTGGGAAACATTACTGGGAAGTTAGTGTGGATGAGTCTTCGACCTGGCCCTTGGGAGTTGTTACTGATTCTGTCATAGGGAGCAACCTCAGTGAATCTGAGGACGTTTTCCTCCTTTTGTTTGTGAAAGAGAACACACTTTACACCCTTTTTACCACCTTCCCATTGCTGTCTCAATATGTAGAGAAGCCTCTGGGCCGGGTTGGTTTGTTTCTTGATCTTGAGCATGGCAGTCTGAGTTTTTGGAATGTGGCTAAGTGTTCCCTTATCTGGAGATACCCCAATGATTCTCTCTGATTTCCTGTCAGGCCCCTTTATTCCAGTGGTATCCCGGTGTCTTAAGTGAAGAGACTCTCTATGTGTTGGGAACTCTATGGCAGAGAACCTTTCTCAAATGAAGCAAACCACTAATACTGTACTAATTTAAATTTTTTCATGAAATATGGTGGTAACTATAAAATGTAAAAACCAGTATTAAATGAAGATAAGATAAAGTAGCAACAATGCAACAAGAGAGCAAATAAATATTTTAAAATTGTTATAAAAATAAACCCATGCAAAATTGAGTCCCCAGTGATGGCTTTTCACCCTGAAAGCAGTTGGAATCCAGAATAACAACAAAAAGCAACATTGAATGCAGTGGGCACTGTTGTTTTACCAGTAATCCTTGCTAATCAGCAGGCTGAGTTCTGAGGATGGCAATACATAGCCAGGAAAAACAGATAAATCCAAGTGACTCTTATCTCCAAATAACCACCAAAGTGGAGTTGTGTTCACATGGTACAAGAAAAAAATTCCCACAAGAACAAGGCTCATGCCCTAAGTTAAAGCCTCAGGAAAAGCTAGTACAAAAATACAGTACTAGTTTCAGTGACACAAAGTTCTAGAGCAGCCTTTCTATTAATAGGTCCTATTATCCATCCTGGGAGGAAAAAAACAAACACCTCTCTCCTAGAGCATAGGGGTCTTTACACTTTCTATTAGATTGGATTCTTTAACTTTCGGTACCAATTCCTAAACAAGGGGGAAAAATGTATACTCAGACAAAGAGCTGGTAATAATGGAGAAGAGACTAAATGGTTGAACACTAAAGATGAAGGCCTGTCTTTAAATAGAAGAAATAAGTCATCCTTTTGGGGGGTAAAAATGAGCAGAGAGATTCATAATAATAACTATAGCAGGGCTGGGAAGGTGGCTCAGTGGTAGAGCGCTTGCCTTGCATGCCTGAGACCCTGGGTTTGATTCCTCAGCAACACATAAGAAAAAAGAAACAGCCGGAAGTGGCGCTGTGGCTCAAGTGATAGAGCACTAGCCTTGAGCTGAAGAGCCAAGGGACAGCGTCCAGGCCCACAGTTCAGGCCCCATTACCGGACCCCAAAAAAAAAAAAACCAAAAAAATAAACACAAACCATAACTATGGCAAACCTTAATTTATATATTAGGCATACTGAGAGGTTAACAAGAGCCACCACTTGTAACAATATAACAGGATGCTTTGCAGGTGTGTTGGCTCTTTTTTGGATAATTAATTGTAGTTCTTTGATCCCCTGTGGCATTATCATATGGAGTTAAAAATGCTTACTTTTTTGTTTCCCTTTCACCCTATATATTTAATTGTTGTGTGTTCATCCCTTCTGTAATTATCTTATTGATGGGCAAAAGCTGCTAACTTGAGATTCAATGATATGAATGTAGGGTTAGACTGCTACTTCCCTGTTGGAAATTCAGATATAGGAGAATTTGCTTTTAAAGCTCATGGTTCAACAAACAAGAACAGATAAGGTTCAAGATTGATTCATAGTAATAAATCCTGGAAGGTGAAAGCTTATGTCATCGATACTATAGAACTTACTACCCTAAAAATAATATCCTAGATAATTTTCTAAAGTTTATAGCAAATAGAGTATTAATAATGTGCTCTTATAAAACACACACACACACACACACAAACACACACACACACACACACACACACACACACACATGAGCATTAGTAGGTTCTCTTATCAGTTTATCATATATATTAATTTACCATTTCATTTTAATATAAGCTTAGTCATATATGGTGTTTATTAGCCTTTTGCTCCAACATAAAACTCAAGGACAGTGCATAGATCCTTAGTTTAAGCTCCTAAATGGATAAGTCACAATAGAAAATAGACATGGAGAAAGTAACCTCAGATTCAAGGATCCTTTTCTGACTCACAGTTAGGTGATGGACAGTCAGGTGATTACTGGGTTCAGGCTGGTGAAGGAGATGGGTGTAGGCTTCCTGCAGACCTAACAATGATCACATCCCATCCAATAGCTAGTCAAGTTAGCATATGTCTGCCATCTCAGCTATATACAAAGTCTCAATAGGAAGATCTCAGTCCAGGAAAGCCTAAGCATTAACACATTAATACAAAAATAAACTAAAAAATGGTATGTTGTATACAGTTCTGGTACTGTACTGTTGAATTCATACCATTTGCTTAAACTCTGCTAACCAATTTACTTAACTCTAAATGTTAATAACAATGCAATGATGTTGGTCCAGTTTTTCAATTTAGAAAACCATAGGCAGGTGTTAATAAACATAAGGTGGTGCTGAGTTTATTAGAAGAATGTTTGTGTGGTCATGTTTCACTGTATAAATGTGAGTATAAAGAATTCAGTGCAGTCTTTACCTTCCCACACGTGATTTTTTAGGGTGACCTCACCTTTCTAGTATAGGATTAAAAGTAGTGTTTGTGACTTTGACCACATTTGACTGTTGTCCTGTGAACTGTTGTTTTTATTTTTCTCTCATTTCCGAGAAAAAAAGATAAATTACTTGCTGTAATCATGCTGTATTTCCCTGGCTTATACATTTAAATTTCTATTGTTTATTTCTGTGAAATCTATGATACATTCTGACATCATTTTGATATTTTATCTAATCATACAAACATATACTATTCCATCTTTCTGCAATAATATCTTTGCATTAGTAATTAGTAATATCCTGGATACTGTATTGTTCATTTCAGAACTTCATGATTATTTTTACTACCGGCATAATTAATGCCATTGACAAAAGAACTCAATAAATTAGATGTAGTCAAAATTTTCTACCTTATATATCTAGAAGCACGAACAAAACTACTTTATTCTTGTTTGGGTTATAAATTTGTGGCATATATTGTTATGGATCTATAGTTTATTTTTTATTGTATTTTATTTATCTATTCATTATTTATTTTTGTTTAATTAATTTATTTTATTTGCTAGTTTTTAAAATATTTTATTTGAATAGTTGGAGAAAGGAGTTGCAATTCAATAAAGTAGTTTTTGAATACAATACATCTTGATCACTTTAATCCCTTTTTAACATTTCCACTCATCTCTCCCAACTGCTTATTCTCTGATTTTTTCTTAATTTTGTGGAATATGCATTGATTTTTTTTTTACTTGCTCCTGTTTTCCACCAATTTGCTATATTCTATGTCTACTTTCATAGTAGAACACTTTAATTTTATGCCTAGCAGGAGAGACTGTGCAACTCCCAAATTCCAGAACATTTATTTATTTTTACTTTTGTTAAAGATTATCTATTATTCCATTTAAAAATCATTTTATGTGTAATTGAAAAATGTTATATTTGTTAAATTAATTCTATAAAATTTAGGGATTCTTTGTATTTTGAAAGTATATTTGATCATTATCACCTTGGAATATTCTCAAATATTCGTCATTCAGAAGGAAATCTTATACCTGTCTGCAGCTATTCTGAATTCTCCTTAGACTTCCAACGCCAAAGAAACTAATATTATGCCTCATTTTGATAATTCAAAAATTTCATGAAAATCAAATCATTTTATGTGTTATTTTGTGTCTAGTTCTTTCTATCTAGCCTGTTGTCAGTGTTTCCACTAATATCAATTCTCCATTTCTCTTTTTTACTTGATAATGGGCTATTTCATGAGTATAATATGTTTTGTGATCTGTTTTCCTATTGGTCAGCCTGAAATTTTTTTTCAATTCTTTGGCTGTCATAGATAATATTGCTGTGATGATGCACAAGTTTTGAACTTAAGTGTATAAAAACTATAGGCAAACTTTCTAGGCTGTACAAAGTTTCTAGGCTGTTTGGTGTTTCTGTAACTAACTTCGTGAGGAACTTTTACACACTAATTTCCAAGATGAATGTGCTATTTTACAGTGTATGAGAGCTTCAATTTCTTTACATCCTTGCCAAACCTACTAATGCACATCTTCTTTTACCCATTCTGGTGAGTATCAAATGACATATCATTTCTATTTTATAAGTGATTTTACATGTGCTAATGCTATTAACCTCCTTTCCTCTGTTTACACATTGTTCGATTAAGAAATTTCAAGTCAAATTCTTTGTCCATTAATTTAGTTACTGGTCCATTTTTTCCTTGCTCTCCAATTCTTTTCTTTTGGAATAGGAGTGTTTACACCATGTTATTATATATTGAAAGTATGGTGCTCCTCATCCTCTCTGTCATCCTCTTCCTCTTCTTCTTCTTTTCTCTTCTTTCTCCTCCTTGTTCCTCTTTCTCTACTTCTTTTTTCTCCTCTTCCTCTTCTTCCTTCCTCTTACTCTACCTCTCTGGTTCCTCTTCTTCTTCTTCTCTGCCCCTCTTCTTCTTTCTTGGACCAAAGCTTCATACTGTCCTAGTAAGCACTCTACCACTTAAAACTGGACAATCCTAGTTTGTTTTTCACATAGGGTCTAGTGCTTTTACTCAGGCTTCCCTAGAATTGTGATCCTCCTGTCTTCACTATGAGTAGCTTTAATTAAAGGCATGTGTCTATATACTTGGCATATAATTGGTTTTGCTTTTTTTAAAAAAAATTATTTACTTTTTTTTGTTTTGGTCATGGGGCCTGAACTTGGGCACAGTCCCTCAGCATTTCACTTCAAGCTATCACTTTACCACTTGAGCCACAGTGTCCATTCCAGCTTTTTCTGCTTATATGGTGCTGAGGAATTGAACCCAGGGCCTCATGCATACAAGGCAAACACTCTACCACTGAGCCACTTTTCCAGCCCTATTTTGCTTTATTTTCATGGCAACTCTCAGCTAAAAATTTTCTTTGAGTCTCTGTGCACATTTTGAACCTGGAATTTTGAATGATGTTGGAAGTCAAGGCTACAAAGAATTTTGGAGAGAGGCAATGCTTTCTGTTACCTCTCCTTTTATGCTAGTGTCAGAAGATGAATGTACACCTTTTGGAGACAAAAGTGGAACGTTTTTGGATAAGGAGATGTGTTTGGGTGCTGTGTTCAAATGAAATGGTTAAGTCATATTGTCACTTTGATTGGATTGAAAAATATGCAGGAGAGCAATAACATACACAACTAGGTGTATGGGGGACTGAGTTCCCAGAGAAGTTTAGCAAAGTGGAAAAACACATACTGATTGTGTACTATCCTCAAGTCTAAGAACTTAGAATCAAGGGAGGGAAAATGAGAAACACACTTATTCAGGAGTTCTCTCTCTGCTTACAAATCACCATAATGTGTTACTTATTTCCTTGTCTTGGCCATTTTCTCTCAGCCAAGATCAACTAAAACGGAACCATAAAGCAACATAGCCTTCCCTCCTTTAACTGGTTTTGCATAGGTTATTTCTCAGTGATGAGAGTCTAACACATTGCTGAATTTAAAAATTGATTAATAAACAATTTGAATTAAGTGATTAGAATTGACTTAGTTACAGTGATGAAAATTGACATGCATTTTTAGAGAAGAATGACTGCCACAGTTGTGCATTAAAACTTTCTGAGCTTAGAAATGTATAATACATTACTCAGAGGAATCTTCTGGGAATAAAATCATTGCAATTTTTTAATCAGAAAAAGTAGGAATAATTTTGAGAATATAATTTAAGTCCACTTTTTGAACTTTGAGAAAACAAACACAAAGCTATTTTAATTAGAAAAAGTGTGTTATCTATTAAAGCTATATCAAAAGCTTTTTTAAAAGAAATTCATGTAAATAGGATCTCAGATCAAGAGGAACCAATTAAGAGCTTTACTATTCATACAAGTATGAGATAATTAGGACTAAGTTAGTATAAATAGGAAGAGATGATAAATTGATATGAAGAACACTTAAGGAATAAAAAAATTTTTATTTTCATCTTTATCAAAATCTATTTTTTATATTTATGTACTATATATTCTATATTAACATCTATATGTGTGTATATGTACATATATATATATATATATATATATATATATATATATATATATATGCATTCACAAGCCTCATGAGTGACAAAAAAATCCAACCAACAAAAAAAACATGGGGAATGTAGTGAAAAAAACACAAATTCAGATATCAAAAGTGGCGTGGTGGGGTCAAGGGGAAAGACTAGACAAATGAAGAGGAAAAGGGGAAGAAAATGCAGGCAAGAGTCTAGTGTATAGCCTACCAAACAGAAGGGGATGGTAGAAGAAAGACTGGTGACAATGTTGAAAGAGGTAACACTGATCAAGGCATATTGTGTTTGTAAGCTGCTTTGTTTTCTGCCAATGCCTTTGTCCAATGACTTAATGATAAGACTAAAAAAATCACAATAAATTACAACTTTTAGCCAGTTACCTGTGGCTCATAACTGTAAATCTAGCTAATCAGGAAGCTGATATTTCGAAGCCAGTCCTTGTAGGAAAGTCCTTAAGATGATTATCTCCAATTAACCAGTATAAAGCTGGAAGTGGAGTTTTGGCCTAAGTCTTTGACCACCAGTATCAAGTGGAAAAGCCAAGAGAGAGTATGAGGTCCTGAGTTCAAACCCTGGGGCTGCTCCCCCCATGTAACACTTCAGTAAAAATTTATTTAGACAAAATATTTAAGGATAAATTTGCATTTTTTATGAGAAAGGCTGACAATTGATATTACTTCTCTAAATTCTGTAAGCAATCATTTGTTAAGGTTAGTTGGTATTTTAATTAATGAGTTGAAATTTTGAGATTAGAATTTTATAAACCTACACAATACTGGACTACGTAGGAATGGCTCCATTTCAATTTATTTTCTTTCTTTTTCTTATTTATTGTTTGTTTATTGTATGTTTATTTATTGACATGTCTTAGGGCTGGAAGTCTGGGCCTGGGCTCTGTCTCTGAGCTCTACTACTTGAGACACAGCTCCATTTCCGGCTTTTTTGATGGTTCCTTCGAGATAAGAGTATCATAATAGACTTTCTTGCGAAGGCTGGCTTTGAAACTCTATTCTCAAATCTCAGCCTCCTGAGATAGCTAGAATTACAGGCATGGGCAAGCATCACCTGGCATTCAATTTCAATTAGTAAAAATATTAAATGGTAGAGTGGTAAAGTATTGCAGTAAAAATCTTAAATTTATTTTGAAAATTTCTTTATATAATCACATTTCTTAAGATGAAATAAAATTTCTTTATATAATCACATTTCTTAAGATGAAATACTTCACATTTTAAGTAATTTGTTGCATGTTGAATCAGATTATTCAAATCATGTTTCTATCCTTTAATGTTATAGATTACTATCTAATCATGGATTTAGATTATCAGCAAAGCTTTCTACATATTCAAATAACTATTCTCTGTATGTTGTATTTTTTTTAGTTTGTTACAATATGGTATAATTCACTACATTTTATTCAAATGAGTTTTGTGGTCATATAATTAAAAATAACCTATAATAAAGTCACTACAAAGAAGGCAACTCTGTTGCACAAATGCAATATTGTGTGATCAAGAATATAAGGTGCACACAATCAAACCAGTAAGAAGTTAAACATATATCACCGAGTGTGTGTTTGTGTGTGTGTTTGTGTGTGTGTGTGTTTACATATGTAAGTTTTAAAATAAATTTTTATCGTGAAAATACTGTACAAAGGGGTTACAATCACATGAGCAAGGTAATGAGTACATTTCTTATCAAGCACTATTGCCTCCTCCTTTGTTGGTGTTTCCTCTATCATCCTTTCCCTCACAACTCCACAACTACATTTCCCCCTACTCTCTACCCCCTGCTCATTACCATTCCCCCCTCCACAAAAAACAGTTTGTTTTTTTCCTTCCTCTCCATAAATTATACCAACATCAAATAGAGTGAAAATAGGGATTATACCATGGGGGAAGGACAAACAAATCAACAAAAAATTACCCTATAAATATGTTAGAAACAATAGGAAGAAAGAAAAACCACTTGAGTCCTTATCTTGGGGTTTCTTTTGTCTAACATTAAGCTATCTGATCTTTTCTGCTTGTTTCAGATATTTCAAATAAGGGAAACCATGGGACCTAGGTTTCTTTGGACGTGGCTTATATCACTTAATATAAGTTTTTCTAAGTCTTTCCATTTCCTAACAAATGGGGCAATGTCATTCTTTCTGATAGAAGCATAGAATACATTGTGTATATGTACCACATTTTCTTGATCCATTCATCTACTGAGGGGCATCTGGTTTGGTTCCATATTTTAGCTATGGTAAATAATGCTGCAATAAACATAGTTGTGCTGGTAGCTTTAGTGTGGTCTTGTTTGTGATCATTTGGGGAAATACCCAAAAGTGGGATTGCTGGGTCATAGGGGAGCTCTATGTGGAGTCTTTCGAGGAACCTCCATACTACTTTGAAAGTAGCTGAACAAGTTTACATTCCTATCAATAGTGCAGTAGGGTTCCATTCTGGCCACGTCCCCTTCAGCATCTGTTGTTATGAGAGTTCTTAAGTATAGCTATTCTAACTGGGGTGAGGTGGTATCTCAGTGTTGCTTCGATTTGCATTTCTTTTATGGCTAGGGAGGTTGAGCATTTCTTCATGTGTCTATTGGCCATCCTTCTTTCCTCTTCAGAGAAGTTTATCTTTAAGTCTTTAGCCCATTTATTTATTGGGCAGTTGTTTCTTTGAGGATTTGTTGTTGGGGGATTTAATATTTTGAGTTCCAGGTATATTTTAGGTATGAGTTCCATGTCCGTTGTATGGCTAGTGAAGATCTTCTCCCAATCCGTGGGCTTTCTATTGATCTTGCTAGCTATGTCCTTGGCCATGCAGAAGCTCTGCAATTTTATGCAATCCCATTTGTCCAACCTTTCCTTGATTTGTTGTGTTTCTGGGTCTCTATGTTATAACCCATGCTTTCACTGAATTTGATGTTGGTATAATTTGTGGAGGGGAAGGGCAAAAACAAATCTTTTAAGTAGGGATACAGGTGGACACATTGCAACAATGAGATGTACAAGTCATTATTTGGAAAAACAAACTTAACAACTTTGGTCGGGGGAGGGGGGAGGATCAGATAGGGGGAGATGGGTGGAATATGGGAAGGAATAGGAAGGGGAAACAAAAAGGAGGGAACAATGCCTGATAAGAAATGTACTCGTTATCTTGCCCTTATAATTGTAACTCCTCTGTATGGTATTCTCACAATAAAAAAATAATCGGCCTATGCCAAAGAGAGGTAGGATTTCTCCTATTCTGTCCTGTAATGTTTTCCGAGTGCCTGCTTTGACTCTGAGTTCTTTGATCCATTTGGAGTTGATTCTGGTGCAGGGTGGTATATAAGGATCTAGCTTTAGTTTTCTAAAGGGGGTTAACCAATTTTGCCAGCATCATTTACTGAAGAGGCTGCTTTCTTCCATTCTATTTTCTTTTCTTGCTCCCTTGTGGAAAATTAGATGGCTATAGGTATGTGGGTTCATTTCTGGGTTTTCAGTTCTATTCCATTGGTCTTAAGGTCTGTTCTTGTGCCAGTACCAAGCTGTTTTTATTACTATGGCTTTGTAGTAGAGTTTAAAATTTGGTATTGATATTCCTCCAGCACTGTTCTTTCTGTTAAGGATCATTCTTGCTTTCGGGGTCCTTCATTGTACCCTATGAATTTTTGGATTGCCTCTTCTATTTCCTTGAAGAATGAGGTTGGAATATTGATAAGTATGGCATTGAATTTGAAGATAGCCTTGGGAAGTATTGCCATTTTCATGATTTTGATCCTTCCAATCCAGGAGCAGGGAGGTTTTTCCACGTTCTAAGTACTCTTTTGATTTCCTTTTTCAGGTTTTTAAAGTTTTCATCATAGTGGTCCTTCACTTCTTTGGTTAAGTTAATTTAGTGAAAAGACCTGAATCAAACTTGTAGTTATAAAATTCAACGAAAAGGTAATCATTTCACTGAAAAAATTATTGGCCATATTGTCAATTAAGGAAATAACAAATGTTGACCTCACTGACATTGCCATAGTACCATCCAACATGAACTATGTAAAGAGAAAATGAAATAAAATGACTCATGTATCAGTGAGTAATGAGACATCATAAGAGGACCAATGCTTGTGTAATAGAGTAACATAAACAAGAGTATGGACAATATAAAAAAAGAGAAGTCAATATCTTATCAGAAATTTGATTAAAAAGTAAATATCCAGTGATTAAAGGAATTCACTAGTCCACCAAACAAGAAAAACAAAGTAAATAATTATAGGTATATCTTGATGAAATAATAAAAAAATCTAAAAATAAATATCATTAACATTTACAACAAGGAAAATGTATGTACAGAATAAGATAAACTATAGAAAACTACATTTTTGTTATTGATATAGTATTTTGCCACGTATGACAAACAGTACCCTGTTCCTGTGGAATACTACATAAACTACAATCCCATAAAGACATAGGCAATCTGACCAAAAGAAAATGTGAATGTAGGAAGGAAATGATTACCAACTGAAACTCACAGCAAAATAGTGGCTTGTAACCTTACAGTTGAACTTCTGTGGCTCCAAAGATTAAATAACACAGTTCTTTTTTTTTTAATAATAAAGACACAGCAAGGTATGTAGTTGAGAATATATGGTTTTCACTTAATGAATTGAGTCAATTTATGAAATACATAAAATTGAAAATATTTTATCAAATATTTGCTATATTTCTTAGATATTGACTGACAGTAATAGGACTCATCTTTCATACTGATATTTTAAAAAAAGATTTGTGATTTGTGCATGCATTATTTTAAGCATAATCTTTAACAGTATTAATGGTCTATTTTATATTTATCTGAACACATAAGTAGTGAAAGTCTAGCAGCTGATTACATTATTGTCAGGCCATAGTACTCTTTTTTTACACTATACAAGGATGACAGATCAAGGATCCTAGAAGGAAAATGTTTTCCTTCTGGAATTTAATTAGTTTGACTTTAACTCAAGAGAAAAAGATTCTGCTAGCTGTCAATTTTGATTTAGATCTCCAGCTAATTAACGCTCCAAAGAAGGCTAATAAAACTGTTCACAACCCATACCCCCATTGAGATATCTTCATCATGCCATTCTAGGAATGCTGGGGATGCTATTTCCTTCATATCTTGTGAATTACCTTTGGTTTTTTGCCAAAATTGTCATCTCTATAGCGTTGTTCACATTTTTGCATGTATATTTAAAATGTGCAGTACTTTTACTATATTGTTATATATCATGTAATATGATATGTATACCATGAGATAAAAGCCATTTAGTCTTTTCTCCCAAAATCCATTTCAATAGTGCACCATTTCTTCCTACTTTCAGAACACTAGTTACTACACTTATAAAGATTCCTGTTGAAATCAGAATTGGAAGTATTTTTAACTGATTTTACTTTATCAAGGTACTATCAACAATAAGCTATCTCCTCGGCTCAGGGACATGACAATATACAAACTGAGATTTTTAAACTTGAGACTTAAGGAAATTAAAGGATATACACTGTCTATAAAATATACACTGTCTATAAACCTTAATTAAATTACGCTAACACATTTTATTTTTGTTTCTTTTTTATTCAGTTTTGTATATTTTTTATTTACATACTGTACAGAGGGGTTACAATTACATGAGCAAGGTAGTGAGTATATTTCCTACAGAGCATTGTTGCCTCCTCATTTGTTTTACCCCTGCCATCCCTTCCCACCCACCTCCACCACTACCCACCCAAACCCCCGCCAAAGTTGCTAACACATTTTTAGAACATAGAGTCTATTGCTGTTAGAAATATTATCCTTGAGAAATAAGGAGATGATTAACACATTAAAAATAAAAACAAGGAAGGAAATTCATTGCCTCTCTTCTTTGGTTCCACTTATTCCTAGATTTATTCTGTATTGGAAGGTCTGCTACCGACCTGAGGGACATTGATAATAAATCCTAGTCTTCCCACATTCTCAAGCTCACAGTTTAGTATTTGTGCACCATGGTTGTGAGTTGAATTTTATGAGAAGCTTTCCTTCAATATTCTCTGCAGGGATGTGGCTATGACTTTGAAGTACTGAAGCTATCTTTCACTCTAAAGTTATTGTGTGGGCTCATATGTCTTTGGCATGTCTAGTCCAAATTTAAAAGAAAGAGACTAAAAGATTATTTCTCTTAGGAGAAACTAATTTATATTTCAACCAAGAGCTAGAAGTTATTGCTTAATATTTGAGCACAGAATGCTGAAATAGTATTGGAAAAGATAATCTAGCTGTCCCCAGCAATACAAGCAGAAATTTTACTTAGTCTGAGCATCTTGTATATTACTACATTACTCCTACTCTGGTCACCTTCAACTTGTTTCACCCTAAATTTGTTTAAAAGTGTTCTAGCTTCTGTCACACCAGCAAATGTACATATTATACATTGCTTCAATATTACTAAAGGATAAGCTTGTAATTTAAGTATATTAGTCTAGAGTCAGTAGCTGCAAAATTATGTAACAATGTTTATACTAATACATATATTGGTTTTGAGAGCAGAGATAAATTCTCAACAAAATATATTTATTATTTAAGACATTTTATTTGCTTGTCTCATTTCTGTGCAATGAAAAGAAATACTATTCACAATTACTTAATTGAAATAATGTAATATTTATTCAAAAAACCCCATAAAATAGTAGCAACCAGTAGTAGTCCAAAGGAAGATTAGAAAAAAAGAAAATTATCCTGTAGTCTTTCTTTAGCTAGAAATTATTTCAACATGTATGTTAGCTTACGTCTGAACATCTAGTCCCAGATTCTAAAATATAAAATGTAGTTGTTGAATACCAGGCAAGATTTTGGTAGGCTCATTTTGGACAAGGCTAATTAGGAAATTTAAGGAAAAGAATTCATAAATACTTCACTGAGGATTCATTATAAAAATGAAGTTAATTAATTATTTGAAAATTTGAGTGTAAGAAAGAAGAGTTTCTATAGAGTATCTTTTGTGTAACTGTAAGTATTCTGAAATAATATACAGATGACAGATAGATACGTACATGCATAGATACATAGATGTTACACTGTTGGAATTCAAGTCTGAAAATTGGGGTAGGAGAGTTTGTACAGTGGTTGTGTCCAGAAATGTGAATAAGAGTATTATGGAAAGGAGAACAAGTGCTGACTAGGAAAGGCTTGTGGTGCAGTGAAAGACCATTAAATGAAAATCCAGGGGAGTAAAGAAATGAGGGTTAGAGAAGACACAAAATATGAAAAGTCAAGGTGACGTGAGTTTCTAGAAGGTGAGAAAATGAGAGGTTAAATATTGAAGCAACATCTCTCTGAAGAGTGAACTACTTAGGGACTAAACCAAATCCTTTAGTTTTGTTTATTAGTAAACTTTTGAGAATGTTAATTGTTAGTATGGAAGTAAGACAACCTTGGTTAAGGTGTAGTAATACTTAAGAAGTTTAGTTTGTGTATGTGTGGGTATGGGTTTGTTGACTATAAAATAAACTTTGTCTAAAACTCGATCCAGAAGTACAGGCACATGAGGAAATGGAGAAAAATTAGAGCATGGATACTTGTGAAATATTCAAGCTACCAAGAAAAAAATGAGACATTAAATATAAGAGAATGATACAACAAACTTTGGAATAATGAACTGAACAGGCAAACTAAAGAAATAAATATAAAAGAGACAAAAATAAAGCTGAATTATTACGAATGGTGAAAAGTATGATTATGTTTTTCCACACAAATAATTATCCAAAGGTTTAAATTGTTAATTATCCCAAACTAATGACCAATATAACACCATACCAAAAAAAGCTGAATGAAAAGAGTAATTCTGTATTAATCTGTACTAGTATGATGAAAAAATTACCCTTTCAAACTGGCCAGGAGAAAAGATATATTAACAAAGATAGTGCAGACCAAAAGACAAAATATAAGGAAAATCAAAGCCAACTAATATTTTTAAATCAACATTGATTAATTAATTATTGGTTCCACCATTTGATCTGACTTCATACATGTTCTAAACAACTATCATCAGAGATGTAAATGGTGGTTCAATAAGGCAAGTCTGAAGGCAAAACAGGCCTTTTCTAAAAATCTGAATTTTCAATGTGTACGACACTATTACCCACAAGAGGCAAATGAATCTAAACCGAGTTTAAGTCACAAATTCTTTCTTCATTGGCCATTTATTTTTTAATATTAATCCACTTTATGCTTTTAGACCTGATAATATATAGTTTCTCTACTTTAAAAATAAAATTTTAATACATTTTGAAATATAACATTTCATATAAAATTTCAGATTTAGACGCATGGTGAATGAATAGTAATACAAACACATTTCTCTTTCAAAGCAGAATAGAAAATGATGGCTAGGCTAATATTCTTAAGTACTGTCATTATTTTTAGTTAAGTTTCCAACCAATTGAGTGCTTTAGAATTGAGCTCTTCTGTAAAATACAAGTACTGGTTTGATTTAATCACAATATACATCCAGTATTTATTGTGCATTATTGCCAACTTTTTGGTTCAAGTTTACCTATGACAAGGACATATGTGATTGAATGAAATTTAGCACATATCCTGTGAGTAGAGATGTGTTTTTATTTCTGAAAAATTTGAATCAAATGAAAAATAATGTAATTGATTGAAAGTCAATTGCAACTACACAGAGGCTGCTATTTGAAGTGAACCACCAAAATAAGTGGAAAATCAATTTATAAAAAGAAAGGAATGGTGGGGATGGGAAGGGTTGGGAAGGGGCAACAAAGGAGGAGGCAACAATGCTTGATAAGAAATGTATTCATTCCCTTGCACATGTAAGTGTAACCCCTCTGTACAGTATTTTCACAATAAAAGAAGAAAGAAAGAAAGAAAGAAAGAAAGAAAGAAAGAAAGAAAGAAAGAAAGAAAGAAAGAAAGAAAGAAAGAAAGAAAGAAAGAAAAAGAAAGAAAGAAAGAAAGAAAGAAAGAAAGAAAGAAAGAAAGAAAGAAAGAAAGAAAGAAAGGAAGGAAGGAAGGAAGGAAGAAAGAAAGAAAGAAAGAAAGAAAGAAAGAAAGAAAGAAAGAAAGAAAGAAAGAAGGAAACAAGGAAAGAAGGAAAGAAGGAAAAAAGAAAGGAAAAATAAATACAGGATCAAGTTAACAGTAAAACAAATGCTTGTAGTTGTGTGTAGAATTCAAAGGAAATAAGGTAATGGAAGACATTTAAATGGCAAAATGAATAACATGGGATTTGAATTTATAACTATTTATACTGCTATTAAGTACCATTTGTCAAGAAATGGAAAGACCTGGGGAAAATATTACATTATGTGAAGCTAGGTCATAGTGACAAATGTTGCATGCTTTCACATACATTTGAAAGCTAGATTTTATGTATAAATTTGTAAGTAAATTTGTTGGGTGGTATAGAATTACATACAAAAATATTAACTGAAATAGAGTTGATTCAGGGGAGAACTCCAAGAGTGTAATTCCCAATCATGGGTCCACTGGTGCCAACAGCCTGAGCCTGAACTCTGCTCACTCATGAAAGTGATGTAGAAGAGAACATAAATATGGTCTTACAGACTAATGTATCCTGGTCACATGAACCAGTGAACTTTGAAGAAACA
Organism: Dipodomys merriami; assembly: GCF_024711535.1. Taxonomy (NCBI): domain Eukaryota; kingdom Metazoa; phylum Chordata; class Mammalia; order Rodentia; family Heteromyidae; genus Dipodomys; species Dipodomys merriami. Next base: position 78,464 of record NW_027202595.1, on the reverse strand, counting down.
GCACTGACTTTCACCCTGTAGGAGCAGGGCCTGCTGAGCCTCCAGAGAATTCCTTGTACAGGAAAGTGACACTGGGAAACTACAGAAAGCTGGTCTCAGTGGAACTCTATCTTTCCAAAGCTGATCTGATATCTCCATTACAGAAAGCAAAAGACTGCTGACCAGTGGAGAGAGAAATTCTTCAAGACTCCTTTCTAGAATGAACTGGGGCTATAGGAGTACTTCAACTGGATTTTCTTCCTGCCATGAATCCATTGAAGAAAAATAACGTGGTGGAAGTTCTTACCCTGAACCAAGAAGTGGCTTAGTCCCGGGAATGCTCAGGTTCATGCCTTCTGTGCTGAAGATGGAGGCTGGAGCCTAGACATTCCTTCTAGAACGTTCGTGAGCAAACGTAGCTTGAGAGGTAAAAACATAATTCGTGGTTCACATGTAAAACTTCTACCAGAAGGACTGTGAAGTGGGCAGAGTCAAGGAGAGCAGCGGTTCTGTGGCAAGCAGGTCCCCTGTGAACATTCACCAAAAGGGCTCTGAAGGAAGCAAGGGAAACAGTGGTTTTAAGAAAAGCATTTCACCATTGAGAGCAGCAGATTCTTTTTTAGAAGGGTTCACTATGTGAGCCAACTTTGACGATGCAACGAAGAGATTCAAATGTTCCGGAACCCAAGGTAGTTTTCAGTCCATAAAATGACCCACACTAAAGATTCATAACCTGGTCCTACCAGAATGGACTTCGTGAACTTGTGGACATTGTGCAAGCAAAATATTAACTCATCTTTTGAAATCATATCAAAGTTAGATCCACACTGGAGAAAGCGCCAATGTATATCAGAACTGTAGGAAGGTGTTTGTACAGATCTCCTCCCTTAAATAACACCAGATTTCATGGTGGACAGAACATTTGAGTGTGGGAGTGTGAGAAGACTTTCAATGTCTGCTCAGCCCTCTTGCAGCACCTGAGTACTCACACTGAAGCCAAAGCCTACCCATATCAGAACTGTCTAAAAGCATTCCACAAGATCTCTCATCTCATTGAACATCAGAGAACTCATACTGGGAGAACCCCTATGTGTCACCCAGAGCTCACATCTTACTGGGCATTCGAATATACACAGAAGGAAAAAGTGTAGAAAGAAGAAACCCAGTTCACAGCCCTAGAGTCTGTGGAAGCATTGCTGATCCTGCTGCTTCAGCCTCCTGCTGCCTGAATATTATGGGTGTGCACCATTATTGGTAGGTAAGAAGCTTAGAAAAGTGAGATGAGTGAAGGAGTAGGAAAACTATAAGGAAGTTACTAATGAATTCATTCATTTTTTTAATGTTTTCCTTTGGTCACTAAGTAACGATGAAATCTAATAATGTTTCTAAATTTTTAAAGCCAGGTACCAAATAATCTATTCACTTGTAATTATGTCCAGGGTAATGAGTTTATGTGTTTGTATGCAACCAGGAAAGAATTTAAATAAATAAAACTGTATTTCTGTGTGGAAAACTATAGTGTAATTCCTCAGAAAGGTAAAATTATAGTTCACCACCCAGAGGCAGGTATTCATATGGGAAGTGTCAGGGCAAAGCAGTGGATAAGTGAAAAGGAAAGATGGGAAGAATGCAGTCAAGAATCCATTGTGTATCCTACAAAATTAAGAAGAGTATAGGAAGGGACAGGAAGAAAAGGGATGGATCAGAATGTTGAAAAGGGTGACGTAGATCAAGATGCATTGTATTCTTAAATTTATTTGTTAAATTGCAACAAACTTGGTACAACTCCTTAAAGATAACTAATAAAAAATAACAAAAAAGAAACAAAATTGACCATTGACAAGCTCTCAGACTCCCTTCAAGTCTGTTTCAGATTATTAACAGCGTCATAATATGGCTAAGTTGTTCTTTAAATTTTCTCTGAAATACATCACCAAAAATAAGTAATATTATGAATTATTAACATTTAGTTACTAGCAAATTCTGCAGGTTATTCTTGATTTCAATTATGGGCACAAACAACAAAATATTAGTCAGAAATAATAGTTTAGCCAAACATATTACAATGCATATTTTGCCAATGTCCACAGCTGAAAATTATTTTTCATATTTTACTTTTGTTTTACACAAAATGTAACAGCATTTTTTACTCAAAAGTTTTATTGTACACAAAAGTACATAATTAAAATGATTTTGTTGGACTGATGTATCAATTTTTTAAAAATATTATTTTATTTTATTTGAGAACATACTGTACAGAGGGGCTACAATTACATGGGCAGGATAATGCATACATTTCTTACCAAGCATTGCAGCCTCCTCCTTTGTTTACCCTTCACCTCCCTTCCCAGCCTGATGTATCAATTTTTAATAGCTTCTTAGGAATGTTATTATATAGTTTATCAGGATGTTCCATCTTTCAGTAGGATTATTTTGGGAAAGGCTTTAGCTAATAATAAGTTCTTCAATACAACAGTGTCAACAAAAATGTCATAATACAAAGAGATAAGGGAGATTTGTCAGTATTCTGACTAGATTAAGAAAGATGTTATCTTGCAAATTTTGAAGTTGCTATAAATACATTGCTACTAAAGTTTGACCCTAACTATACATTTTTAAAATTAGGACAAAAATTAAACTTGTGAGAACATATGTTCAGATTTTTTTGTTTATTGTTACTAAATATATAAACTGAAATTTCTTAAATATATGTCAATGTCATCATTGAACTAGCCAATTGATAATACTGGTATTTATTTAAATGCCAATATGATTTTCTACTAAAAAGTGGTGATATAGTATGCCGTTTTTTTTTATCAAGTTAGCAAATATAACGCATTACATGAAAGTATGAAAGCTACTTGATTTTTTTTTCTGAAATGTATTCATAGTTTTCAGATCTAGAAAATTATCATTATTAATTAAAGCTCTGATAAAAATTACTATAAAGCTAATTTTTTCTTTTTGTTTTATTTATTTATTTTAAATATTTTTGTAAAAGTGATATGCAGAGAGGTGTCAGTTATATGAGTCAAGTAATGAGTGTATTTCCTTTTGAAACGTGTCATTACCTCCCTCATTCTTTCCCAGTTTTTCCTCTCCCTACTTCCCTCCCCCAAAATTGTATAGTTCCAACGTAGTATCTAGCAATTTCTGCTAAATTGGTTGACCCTTTGTCCCACCATTTCTGTGCTTAACCCTTCCACACCCCACATCAGATAAAGTTATATACAAGACAATTTTTGGCTTGATTTGATTATCTTTTGTGTATGTGATAGAGTGTGTTGGTTCTGGAGCTTGAACTCAGGGCTTGTCCTCTGTTCTTCAGCTTATAAAGCTAATTTTTAAGTTAAATGTCAGCAGGTTAACTTGTGGGTCAATACCAAATTTATAGAATTCTTTAATCTTTATAACAAATTTACTTGCTATACTATCGAGTTCACATCTTTAGAACAGTACTCATTTTTACGAATATTACAGCAAGTGTTTTTCCACATTATTGAAACTGAAGATAGCATATCATTTAAAAGAAGAGAAAGCACTGATAATTTTTCTGTCATTGAGTACAAATTTCCCATAGCATTGAAATGATTGCAAACAGAGGAATTCCATTCTTTATGTGTAAGTGTATTTTATATACATATACATATAAATATATTAGCATTGTTTGGTTATTTTCTTCAGTATATCATCAGCTTAAGCATAGGAGCAATGCACTATATAGTTTGTAATCCAAATACCAGAAAAATACTAGTTAACAAAATGTTTATGAACAAAATATAATATATTTAACATGAGATGGCACCTTTAATTCTACCAAAGCCATCTGGCTTTTTTTAAATAAGTTATTCAATGGCAATTAAAAATGACCAATACAGCCAGATGGCCAAGAGTAGTGGACAAGAAGCACACAAGAAACATATGTGTTTTTACAGTCATATTCCAAATGATTTGAGGGCCCTTAAAGGGCTAAATTGCCGGATCATCTCACCTCTGATAGATGAAAATAACATGTAAAGTCTAAACTTTGTGCTTGATAAAAGAAAAAAAAAGTATGTCTACGCTTAAAATGAGGCAATTTTTCTTTTTCTTTCTTTTCTTTTTTTGGCTTTTGACCTACAGTTCTTTTTAATTGCTTTTTTTATTATCTTTAAGTAACATTACAAAGGATTTGCTATTCACAAAGCAGTTTATGAATACAGTGAATCTTGTTCAATGTTGCCCCTTTCAATGTTCTTAACCACCCATCTTAATCTACCCCTTCATTCATTTTTCTTTTTATGTATTGATTTTTTTGCCATAAAGCAATTGATGTGTATGATGCATGTTGATCCATGTCATCCCTTCAACCTCTTCAACACCCTTTGACCCACCATTTCCCTATTTTTTCTCAATTCTATGGTATATACAATGAATTCTTGGCTGCTTTCTCCCCACATCCCCCTCTTTAAGGCCACACTAAAGTCACCAGCACAACCATGTTCAAAACAGCATTATTTACCATAGCCAAAACATCCAATCAGCCCAGATGCCCTTCAGTGGCCTAATAGGTAAAAAAAAAATATGGTATATATACACAATATAATTCTACTCATCCATCAGAAGGAATGATATTGACCATTCTTAAAGAAATGGATACTTGGAAAAATTATTTTGAGATAACATTTCTTGGATCAAGGAAATGACACACACACACACTTTCCTGTTTACAAAGCATTGTATCTCTACAGTTCATTTGCAAACATCTTATATGAAACAGCATATATACCTGGGCTGACTATATCTACTTTAATACTGAAATAATCACTAGTAAAATTATGTTTGAGTATTAGACTCAATGTGAGGTGTTTAGATGAGAAGGGTTCCCCTATATGAATGGATTAATGGCAATTAAAATCTGCTTGAGTTTGTGAGTTTGACTTCTTGTCCTTTGTTCACTTCTCTTTACTTGTCTGCCATAGGATGAAAGAACATGTAAAGAATCATTTTATACCGATCACAAATTTTCCAGAGATATGGACCAGTATAATTTTGTTCAGTATAATGGGCCCAGTCTCAGGAATTCTGTTACAGCAGCACAAAATGGACTATGGTACCTATGTTAATATTATTTATATATGTAGAAAATGGATTTGTAGGGGCTGGGAAGGTGGCGCAGTGGTAGAGCGTTTGCCTTTCATGCATGAGACCCTGGGTTTGATTCCTCAGCACCACATAAGCAAAAAGAAAAAAAGCCGGAAGTTGCGCTATGGCTCAAGTGGTAGAGCGCTAACCTTGAGCTGAAGAGCTGAGGGATAGCATCCAGGCTCAAAATTCAGGCTCCACAACTGGACCCCCCTCAAAAAAAGAAAATGGATTTATATTTTATAGAACTGTTCAGTTTAAGTTCTAATAGATACCCTTTGAATACATAAGTTTTCATTTAGCTGTATTATAAGAATAACACTGATGAAAGAAACTAAAAATAGCTAAATTAATCTGATTTGGGGAGGATAAGAAGAAACACAGAAATAGTGGGACAAGAAGTGAACTAATTTAGCAACGATACTCACTAGACACTATTTTGGAATTGAACTATACAACTTGGAGGGTCAGATCAGATAGTGGGGAGGGAAAACCTGGGAGAAAACAAGGGAGAGGATAATACTGTTTGAACGGAAATGTAATTGTTATCTGATTTTTGTAACTTTAAGCTCTCTGTATATGACCTTTACAATAATAAAATTAAGAAACAAAACAAAAAATAACATAGGGAACACCATATATATGAAATGGACATTTGTTTAGTGATTGTGTCATTATGGGTCAATAATAACTCATATCTACTCAATAACACAGAGCTTGAAAGAACTATTTCAGTTTTATTTAATTATACTTACAAATACACTGAGAAGTTTCTATGGCAATTATTTGTTATGAGTTTACACTAGTATTGATTTCTTTGATTGATATATGTGTTATTCTATGTATGAGCAATTATAGCTTATTAAGAGTCATATTTAAGTCATAACATAACTTTCAAAAATCAGCCAAACCAGACATAAATAGAAAAGAACTCATGAAAGTGATATCTGCTGTAAATAAAGAATTACAGAAACTTTTTTGGGGGGAAAGCAATAGAAGAAATATAGAGGTAAGATAAGAAAATCATCAAAAATTTAAAAATTGATGGTAGTTTGTGAGATACTTAAAAGAGTAACAAAATATTATTTGAAAAATGTACTACGTATGAGTGTGGAAAATAGTAATAAGGATAGCAATTTAAAAACATTGTGAATGTCTAAATACAATATGTTCAACATATCACTATAATCATTAAAATATGTTTAAACACTGTTATTCAAAAAATTAAAATAATTATGATCCATGGCCTCAATTCTTATGTTAAAATGTCAATAATATCTCAGGTAAATATATATATGAAAAAGAATATATAATATGCTTTCAATTAAAAAATATGATTGTTATGATTATAAAACCTCACATAAATTAATCTGTCCATAAAAATCAATAAGCAAAAATATTTAGAACATCATTATAACAGTTACATATTTCTTATGACAACATATTCATCAAAATAAAAATTGTACCGGTTCTTTTTTTTTAATTTAATTTTATTTTATTTGAGAACATACTGTACAGAGGGGCTACAATTACATGGGCAGGATAATGCATACATTTCTTACCAAGCATTGCAGCCTCCTCCTTTGTTTACCCTTCACCTCCCATCCCAGCCTACCCCCTCCCCCCACCCAATTATACCCCCCTCCCCCCCCACACCGACATTGTAAAGCTGGTTTTGACCTGACATTTTGTACTTCTCATTGTTGCAACAGGTCCACCTGAATCCTTAAACGACTTGTTTGTCCCCATCTCCTCCACATGTTATACTGACATCAAATATAGTGAAAGCGGGGGTTACACTGTGGGGGAGGGACATACAAAGCAACAAAGAAATAATCTTATAAATGTGTTAGAAACACATGCATGAAAGAAACGAAAACATTAAAATACATATTTAAGGGTTCGTTTTCCTAACATCACATTATCTGACCTTTTCTGCTTGACTCATACCTATACTAGATATTGCAAATAAGGGAAACCATGGGACCTATGCTTCTTTGGGCCTGGCTTACTTCACTTAATATAATTTTTTCCAAACCTTTCCATTTCCTAACAAATGCGGAAATGTCATTCTTTCTGATGGAGGCATAGAATTCCATTGTGTATATATACCACATTTTCTTGATCCATTCATCTACTGAGGGGCATCTGGGTTGGTTCCATATCTTAGCTATGGTAAATAATGCTGCAATAAACATAGTTGTGCTGGTAGCTTTAGTGTGGTCTTGTTTGTAAACATTTGGGTAAATGCCCAAAAGAGGGATTGCTGGATCATAGGGGAGATCTATGTGAAGTCTTTTGAGGAACCTCCATACTGCTTTCCAAAGTGGTTGAACAAGTTTACATTCCCACCAACAATGAAGTAAGGTTCCTTTCTGTCCACATCCCCTCCAGCATCTGTTGTTGTTAGAGTTCTTGATTTTTGCTGTTCTAACTGGAGTGAGGTGATATCTCAACATTGTTTTGATTTGCATTTCTTTTATGGCAAGGGATGTTGAACATTTCTTCATGTGTCTATTGGCCATCCTTCTTTCTTCTTCAGAGAAGCTTCTCTTTAAGTCTTTCGCCCACTTATTTATTGGGCAGTTGTTTCTTTGAGGATTTGTTGTTGGGTGGTTTAATTTTTTGAGGTCCAAGTATATTTTAGATATGAGACCCTTGTCCGTTTTATGGCTAGTAAAGATCTTCTCCCAATCGGTGGGCTTTCTATTGATCTTGCCAGCTATGTCATTTGCCCTGCAGAAGCTCTGCAATCTTATGCAATCCCATTTGTCCAACCTTTCTTTGATTTGTTGTGCTTCTGGGTCTCTATTCAGAAAATTTCGGCCTGAGCCAAGGAGACCTAGGGTTTCTCCTATTCCATCCTGTAATGTTTTCAGAGTGTCTGCTTTGAGTTCAAGGTCTTTGATCCATCTGGAGTTGATTCTGGTGCAGGGTGATATATAAGGATCTAGCTTTAGTTTTCTACATGTAGTTAACCAATTTTGCCAGCACCATTTACTGAAGAGGCTGTCTTTCTTCCATTCTATTGTTTTAGCTTCCTTATCAAAGATTAGATGGCTATAGGTCTGTAGGTTCATTTCTGGGTTTTCAATTCTATTCCATTGGCCCTGAGGTCTGTTTTTATGCCTATACCAAGCTGTTTTGATTACTATGGCTTTATAGTAGAGTTTGAAATTTGGTATTGATATTCCTCCAGCAGTGTTCTTTCCGTTGAGGAGCGTTTTTGCTATTCGGGGTCTTTTATTGTTCCATATGAATTTTTGGATTGCCTCTTCTATTTCGTTGAAGAATGAGGGTGGAATTTTGATAGGTATCGCGTTGAATTTGTAGATAGCCTTGGGAAGTTCTGCCATTTTCACGATGTTAATCTTGCCAATCCAGGAGCATGGGAGGTTTTGCCATTTTTTAAGTTCTGTGTTGATTTCCTTTTTCAAGATTTTAAAGTTTTCATCATAGAGTTCCTTCACTTCTTTGGTTAAGTTAATTCCTAGGTATTTTATTTTTTGTGGGGCTATTACAAATGGAGTTGCTTTCCTAATTTCAGCCACACTTTTCTCATTGTTGGCATAGAGAAAAGCCATTGATTTTGGGGGTTAATTTTATAACCTGCTACTTTGCCAAAGTTTTGAATCAGTTTGACTAATTTGGGAGTGGAGTCTATGGGATTCTTTAAATACGAGATCATGTCGTCTGCAAAGAGGGAGAGTTTTATTTCTTCTTTCCCTATTTGGATCCCCTTTATGTCTGCATCTTTTCTTATTGCTGTAGCTAGGCATTCTAATACTAGATTGAAGAGAAGTGGAGAGAGTGGGCATCCTTGACTTGTTCCTGAATTAAGAGGAAATGGCTTTAGTTTTTACACATTGAGTATAATGCAGGCTGTAGGTTTGTCATATATAGCCTTTATTGTATTGAGGAATATTTCATGGATTCCTAATTTTTCCAGAACCTTCATCATAAAGGGGTATTGGATCTTGTCAAATGCTTTTTCTGCATCTATTGAGATAACCATGTGGTTCTTATTCTTGCTCCTGTTGATGTGATGAATAATATTAATTGATATGCGTATATTGAACCAGCTTTGCATCCCTGAAATGAATCCTGTTTGATCGTGTTGTATGATTTTTTGGATGAATTGTTCAAGTCAATTGGCCAAAATTTTGTTGAGAAGTTTTGCATCAATATTCATCAAAGAAATGGGTCTATAGTTCTCTTTCTTTGATGAGTCCCTGCCTGGTTTTGGGATGAGGGTTATGATGGCTTCATAGAATGTGTTCGGTAGTGAGCTTTCTCTTTCATTTCATTGAAGAGTTGGAGGAGTATTGGTATGAGCTCTGCTTTGAAGGCCTTGTAAAATTCCGCTGTAAAGCCATCTGGTCCTGGACTTTTCTTAGCTGGGAGGTCGCTTATTGCTGTTTCTATTTCAATGCTTGATATGGGCCTGTTAAGCTGGTTTAACTCATCTTGGTTTAGTTTTGGCATGTCAATATTTGCTAGGAAAAGTAGATTTCTGTCAAGTTCTCAAACTTATTAGCATAAAGTTTTGAGAAGTATTCCCTTGTAATGTTCTGAATCTTGGTCGTTTCCGTGTTGATTTTTCCATTCTCATCTCTGAGTTTATTAATTGGGTGTGTTCTCTTCTTTTTCTGATAAGGTTTGCTAAGGGTCTGTCAATTTTGTTAAGTTTTTCGAAGAACCAACTCTTTGTTTTGTTGATTCTTTCTATAGTTTTTTTGGGTTCTAATTCATTTAATTCTGATTTATTTTTGATTATTTCTTTCCATCTCCTGGATTGGGGTTCATCTTGCTGCTCTTTTCCAAAAAGGTTTAGAAGTGTCATTATATTGTTGGTTTCCGATCTCTCCAATTTCTTGATGTAGGAGCTCAGAGCTATAAACTTGCCTCTGAGTACTGCCTTTGCTGTGTCCCAGAGGAGCTGGTAATTTGTGTGTTCATTTTTGTTGAATAGCATGAACATTTGAATTTCCTTTCTAATCTCTTCCATGACCCACTCATGATTCAGCAGTGTGTTGTTCAGCCTCCATGTGATACCGGACTTTCTTTGGTGGCTTTTGGTGTTAAGTTCTAATTTTATTCCCTTGTCCTCAGAGAGAATGCAAGGTATAACTTCAATGTTTCTGAATTTAGACAAGTTTGCTTTGTGGCCTAAAATGTGGTCTATTTTATAAAACGTTCCATGTGCTGCTGAGAAGAACGTGTATTCTGATGCTGCTGGGTGAAATGTTCGGTAAATGTCTGTTAAGTCTAGTTGATCTATGCTGCTGTTTAGATCTGCGGTTTCTCTATTGAGTTTTTGCTGAGTTGATCTATCTAGTGGGAAGAGTGGTGTGTTAAAATCCCCAACAATTAATGTCTTTGGATCTATATGGGATTTGAGGGAAAGTAGTGTTTCTTTGATAAATTTGGGTGCTCCATTGTTTGGCGAATAGATATTTAGAATTGTAATATCCTCCTGAAGGAGAGATCCTTTAATTAGTATGTAGCGACCTTCTTTATCTCTTCCAACGAATTTTATTTTGAAGTCTGTTTTATCTGATATTAGGATTGCAACTCCCACCTGTTTATGAGGGCCGTTTGCTTGGTAGATTTTGTTCCAGCCTTTAACCTTGAAAATGTGTTTGTTTTTACGGGCAAGATGTGACTCCTGCAGGCAGCAGATAGAAGGGTCTTGTTTTTTAATCCAAGTAGACAGTCTATGTCGCTTAATTGGAGAGTTCAGTCCGATAACGTTAAGAGATAGGACTGAGAGGTATTTGGGAGTTCTTGCCAAGTTATCCATCTTCTTGGGGGCTGCGAAAACTGGGTTCTTCCTAAGGTTTTTGGATTCTCAGTTTGGGTGCAGTTTCTTGGCCTTTGTTGCGGTCTTGTTGGTTTTCTATGTATAGGATATCTTTAAGAATCTTTTGTATGGCTGGTTTGGTGGAGATGTATCGTTCCAATTTTTCTTTGCTATGGAAGGTTTTTATTTGGCCTTCAGTTATGAAGGAGAGTTTAGCTGGGTACAGTAATCTTGGTTGATATTTGTTTGTTTTTAGGGCATGGCATACGTCATTCCAGGCTACCCTTTTCTCCTTGACAGCTTTAAGGATCTTTTCCTTGGTCTGGGTTGATCCTGTGTGGATTATAATGTGACGGTGGGATGTCCTATTCTGGTCTGGTCTATTTGGGGTTCTAAAAGCTTCTTGTATCTGAATAGGCCTATCTTTTTGTATGTTTGGGAAGTTCTCTGCTAGGATCCTGTTAAACAAATTTCCTAGACCATTTACTTCTGTTTCTAGGTGCTCCTCTACACCCATTATCCTTAGATTGGGCCTCCTGATGGTGTCTTCCAGGTGTTGGATAGACCTATCATATTTCTTGGACTTGTCTTGGATGGTTGTATGTTTTTACTCTATAATATCTAGGCTGTCTTCAATCCCTGAGATTCGATCTTCTGCATGGTCTAACCTGCTGTCAAGACTCTCTACTTTGTTTTTTATCTCTTTTCCTTCTAATTGGTCAGATTTGATGGCTTCAAGTTCTTTGTTGAAGCTCTGTTTTAGGTCTTGTATGAATTTCTTTACTTCCTTAATTTGGTGTTCAGTGTTTGTTCTCAAATCACTTAGTTGATTGGTTATGGTTTCTTTGGACTCCCATTCCTTCTGTTGGGTTCCATTCAGTATTCCCTTTGTGGTCTCCCTGACTTCCTTCAGCTCTTTGTTAATGGATTACATGTATGCCTTTAGTGATCTTTGTGTATTCTCTACCTGGTCTGTCAATTCCTGAATTAATCTTTGATTAGCTTCATCCCGTCTGTGGGATTCCTGCAATTCTCTTTCTTCCCGTTCCTGGGATTCCTGCAGTTCTCTTTGAGTGTTCTCTGTCTGCTCACGCCATTCCTCCCTTTCTCTTTGAGTATTCTCAAGTTGTTCACACAAATCCACTATTAGTTTTTGAGTAGCTTCATCACGCTTATGATATTCCTGTATAAACTTCTGGGATGCCTCCTCTCTCTCCCTATCACGCTCATACAGAGTCCTTTTTACATTGTCAAACTTCTCATTTATCATGTTTGCTATTAGTGTTTGTAGAGCTATTTGGGAACTCTCCTCTGGATTATTCTTTATCTGTTCTAATCCCTGATTATCAAGATTGGGAATTGAGATACCCGAATTTGCCATTTTTCTTGTGTTTTTCCGGCTTACTCGGCCCATTTGAGATGAAGATTGCAACAGTTTTGTGCTAGAACACTATCTTAAGGCAACCATCAACCAACGTTTGCGTTTGTACAGTCAATAATCTACAGATACAATCTAGTTCAACAGATACATCTATTCAACATCAAACAACTATATGTTAAAGGACTTCGAACCGCAGAAAAGAATTTGGAAAACCAGAAATTATTAGGATTAGGGAGAGATGTGGGTAAAAAATAGGAATAGATTGGTGTGGGGAGGCACAGGGAGAGTTAACTATGTCCTAATCACAATGCAGGAAATGGGTTGGGTAGGATGCAAGTAGAGAGAGAAAGAAAAAGAAGAGATGGAAAGGGGAATGAAGAGAGACCAGAAAAAAATAGAAACGTAAAAATTAATGTTATTATAGAGGTTAAAAGACCGTCTATTTAGAGAGGAATGTGAATATGTTCAGAGAAGGGGAGGGACATAGAGGAGATGTGAAAAACTTTAAGGATGGGAAAGGGAGAAGAAAAGATCAGAAGTTCAGTAGAGCTAGACAAAAAACAAAAAGATAATTAAGAAAGAAAGAAAAAGAGAAAGAAGACAAGAAAAGAAAGGAAAACGCTCATTCACATATTCCTAAAATAAAAATTATAAGATGAGAACGAAAAAAAAAAAGTTACTGGAAAACAATTATTTTTTCAGAAGAGGCAAAAATTAAAGATTAATAAAAGTTTTAGAAGGGAAATATATATATATATATATATATATATATATATATATATATATATATATATATATATAAGGTAACCAAAAACAAAAAAACAAGCAAAAAGAAAAGAAGAAGAAGAAGAAAAAAAAAGAAAAAGTCTTTTGAATTTTTTTGTGGGGTGGGAGGAGTGGGAAGAATCCTGTATCTCCCTTTTGTTTGTAACCAGTCTCTTGTTGGAGTCTCTGGTCAGCTTGAGGTCCTGTGGCTTGATTGGTTTCTTAAGTCGGTTGGTTGGAAGAGGCAGAAAAATGCTCTGCTTTACTCAAGATTTTGAGATCCCCCTCCCAGTTTAGTTTTCTGGGAGGGTGACCTGCTTTGAGAATCACAAAAGAGGGGGATGTGGTGATGAGGCTAGGTTCTGGGTAGAGTTGAGGCCTTTCAACAAACAGTAGCTTTTCCCTGGGGCTATTTTGTGATAAAGCTCACAGCGCCCAGCCTGGATCCATTCTCAGGGTTTCTGTTGTTCAATTGATTGTGGTGGCTGCTAGAGGGAGGGGCAGCCTCTGGCTCTGGTTACCCAGTGAGGCAAGGCACTCCAATGGCTGGTGCCTGAGCTGGGTGACTTTTCCCTGGATGGAGCTGAGTCTGGCAGGTCACTTTGCCGTTAAGTTCTTGTGACCTGCTAACTGACTCGTTTTATTCCAAGGCCTGAGCTGGAGCTAGCAGCTCCTCCGAGCTTTTTCGGTATCCATGATGGAGATCACCGGTGCTGGGGGGGGAGGGGTGGCCTTCCCTCCTCTGCTCCCTGAGAAGGAGTGAGGACTTCGGGCTTGTACTCATGCCGAGTCTTGGATCCTGGGTCATCTCTGGTCTGCAAACAGCAGGATGAAGATGTCCGCTCCTTGTCTGTTCTTGTTGGTGTTGAGTAGAATCTGCTCGTCTGCTGCGTCTGGCTCCTTTTTCCCGGACTCTCTGTGTCTCAGGTATGACCCCGCGGCGGTGGTCGCTGCCACGACCCTGCTGCCGCAGCGGCAGCTGATGTGTTTCCTTGGCTTCCCCTCTCTTGTCTAACTCTCTGTCCTGTGATGGCACACTTGGTGTGATTCTCTGGCTTAGGACTGTTCACTGGAACTCTAAAACTGCTTTCTATGCGAGAGCTTGTTCATTCCAGCTTCTCCTCCGCCATCTTCCCGGAACAGCTCTGTATAGGTTCTTTAAGTTAATAATTTTGTTTGCTTTCTTTATTGTTTCTTTATAGAATTATAATTTTTAATATCAACATGTAATCATCTATAGAACCAGTAACACATGTCTTAGCATTTCATTAATTATTTCTATTATTTTTTATTTTTATTTTTTGTAGGTTGTAGGGCTTGAATTTTGGGCCTGACCATTGTCCCTGAGCTCTTCAGCTCAAGGCTAACACTCTATTACTTGAGCCACAGCACACTTCTTTTTTTCTGGTGGTTAATTGGAGATAAGACTTTCATGGACTTTCCTACCCTAGTTGGCTTTTAACCTTGATCCTCAGATCTTGTCCTCCTGAGTAGCTTGGATGACAGGTGTGTGCTACTGGCACCCAGCTCCTTTCAGTTATTTTTACAAGTTTCAGAGGCATTGGAAAACAACGTTCAAGTCACTTCACATGGAAAACTCCCAATGAGTTAAAATACAAGAACATATTAAGACAACAGTCTTTGCTAATAGAACATGAAATATTCATGTAAATATATAAGAAATAATGGGCCTCTATGATATTGACAATATACTTAAATGACAGCAATTTCTTGCAAATTATCAATACAATACAAAAGATGAATGTCAGTATATCTTGTTAGTTCATTTATGAATGCAAAAATACTATCATTACAATAATTTGGATCCTATTGTCAGTATGTTTTTCAGTACTGATGAATAAGTATTGTCATAGATATAAATGACAAGGAATGTTAAAACCTATAATGTGTAAAATGTTGAAATCAATTTTTATTGGGTTTCTACAAGAGGAAAGGTTCCTGGTTTTGCACTTTTAGCCACAAGTATCATTCAGAAAGGGAGAAGCAGAGACTACTAAGAGCATTATCGGACACAGTGACACCAGGATAGCTAAGATAAAACTGAAGAATGAATTTACCTTGTATCATATATAAGCATATATATATATATATTTATATATATATATATATATATATAGAGAGAGAGAGAGAGAGAGAGAGATAGGAGACACACACACACACACATATATGTTTATATATATACTTCTGGATTATATATATATATATATATATATATATATATATATATATATATATATATATATATATATATATTTGTGGATCATCTACAAGTTAAAGATATAGTTCTAAAGTAGTAAACCTTCCAGTTAAAGATATAATATTAAAGCTTTCAAATACAATGTCCTGAATAATGTAAGGAGAGTTTTATCATTTCATTTATCTTTTGAAGCATGACTGTTTAAATAATTTATCCCTTAAATAAGTCATTAACATAGCCAGGATGAATATAATTAGAATCATGCAGAAATTATATTTTTGCTTAAATAAATTTTAATGATAACAAACCAAAATGTGCTTTCAAATCAATTATCCTTATTGAGGACAGTCAATTATCAGTCTGATTTTGTCCAACTTACATGAGATCTCAAAACACAGATTGGTACCATTTTGCTAAGCTTTAGAAAAGAAACAGGGAAGGAAGACTCAGCCCCACTTTTTTACTACTTAACAGTGAAAGTAGGAAGTATGCCAGGATGTATGATGAAAATAAAATATTGTATGCCCAAACAAGCTTAGTCTACAGAGCACTGGAAAGCTACAGTATTATATAAACTATGTAACAGTGGCTATGTGGATTTGATTGAACTTGACAAGTGAAGAAAGACAATCAAATGAATCAGAAAAGATCAAGTGAATCGGTGACTCATACATCCACAGTGGCTGTGATCATAGACTCTTTATTTTTAATTATTTACGTTTGTTTGTTTAGCTGTTTGTTTTTGTGCTGCTGGGGATTCAATACAGGACCTGGTACATATCATAGTTGTTTAAGTAAGAATCTATCATAGCTTTTTCAATACTAGTTCACTAACTAACCCTAGAAAACCTTCACTTATAACACAGAAGAAGTTGCTTCAAGAGAATAATTACAGAAAAGATCTAGAGACAGAGAAGAAATTCCAGATATTTGGCCAGCCTGGAGCAGAGTTAGGAATCATTGGAGGACCTTCTTGCTGGTAAGAGATAAAATGCTGGCAGGTATTTAAATTGGACTATGGTCATTGTTTCCACTTTCTTTCCCTCCTCTCACCTCTTCTGACCTGAGAGTAAAAAGATCTTCCTCCTATTTACGGCCAGTTAAGGTCTCCTAGACAATTCTGTGTGTTCTTCTTTGTAAGTGGAGATAAAAGTCTCACAGATCTTCCGCCCAAGTTGCTTTAACTACAACCCTCAGATTTCATCCTGGGGTGTAG
Source organism: Dipodomys merriami (assembly GCF_024711535.1). Classification (NCBI taxonomy): domain Eukaryota; kingdom Metazoa; phylum Chordata; class Mammalia; order Rodentia; family Heteromyidae; genus Dipodomys; species Dipodomys merriami. Next base: position 61,978 of record NW_027202595.1, on the reverse strand, counting down.
CTAGGATAACAGGTGTGAGACACTAATGCCCAACTAGTACTTATGTTCTTACATCCTAAAACCATAAAAAGCCCATGGGAGGACATATTAAATTGAAAGGAATATTTGGAATACAATGATTATAACATACTATACTTCCAGAAGAACACAGGTCCAAACAAAACATTAGGCTCATTTTGTGTTTTAATGTTCCAACATTGTCTAACTAAAGATTTCACGATTTTTTTTTCTTTTTGTAGGTCATGGGGCTTGAACTCGGGGCCTGGGCCCTGTCCCTCAGCTCTTCAGCTCAAGGCTAGTGCTCTACCACTTGAGCCATAGCACAACTTCCAGTTTTCTGAGTGGTTTATTGGAGCTAAGTGTCTCATGGACTTTCCTGCCCAGTCTGGCTTTGAACCATGATCTGACTCAGATCTCAGCTTCCTGAGTAGCTAAAATCACAGGTGTGAGCCCCAGCACCCGGCAAGCTTTCACCTTTTTATCAGAAAATGGACACGTACAGTGAGGGAATCAACACTCCAGAATATTAGCAAAGAGCACCTTGCATTTTACAATAGCAATTGTGCCACGCACACTGTGGTTAACATAAGTTACATGGTTTGAAATTAGAGGTGATGTTATTTTCTTCATGATACACTATCAAAAGCCAAATGGATAAAATTTGGTTTGTAGATGACATAAAAATAGGCCCTATGCAAATGTAACTCTAAGGATGTCCAATTTCCCTCAGTTTTGAGTATTTTAGTTAGATATCTCAATACTTCTTGAAATTGCTTCTGCATGGAGAAATTTATTTTTTTAAACCAGAGTTTTTTAGAAAATACCATAATATCCTAGAAAAATAAAATTTTACACTTAAAAAAAAGTAGGATGTCATTCTAAGGCTGCCTGCAGGCCTTGGGAATCTTACATAGTGGTATAATACAGAGGGCCCAAGATATCTTCTAATTGCTCATTAGTGAAATAGATGTTTCAATGAAGATTATGAATAGGTTGATATGTATGTATAGATGGATGGATAGATAGATGGATGGATGGATGGATGGATGGATGGATGGATGGATAGATGCCATAAAAAATGAAATAAGGGCTGGAAAGGTGGCTCAGTGGTAGAGCGCTTGCCTTGCGTGAATGAGGCCCTGGGTTCAATTCTTCAGCACCACATAAAGCAAAAGGAAAATAGCCGGAAGTGGCGCTATGGCTCAAGTGGTAGAGTGCTAGCCTTGAGCTGAAGAGCTGAGGGACAGCACCCAGGTCCGGAGTTCAGACTCCACGACTGGACCAAAAAAAAAACTAAAAATATTTTAAACACTTTTTCTTTACTGCTGTTACATGGTATAATTTTTACTTAAAATTCACTATTTTAGCTAAGCAACTGAATGCCAGTGATGGGAGGGAGGGAATGAGTGAGAAAGAGAGAAAAGCTGACACTGAGCAAAAGGAAAGGAATGTACATATTATGTGAGGTGGAAGAAATAAGTGTATATTCAAAGCTCATAGAACTCGTAAACTTTATAGACCACAATAGACAATTTGCCCCATGAAAGTTAGAATGTGTTTGTGACTTTCACTAAGCATCACTATCCCACAATACTGTGAAATTTGTGAAATCATGTAATCACTTAATCACAAAAAAAGCTTGCAAAAAATTCATTGCTTGAGAACATTTTTTAAATTACATTCAACAAGTTAAGGCATTATTTTATATTGAGGTAGAAATGTTGAATTTGGTGTCCTGGTCTTAGTCATCTTGTTGGTTGGCACTCTCCCACTTGATCCACACCTGTAGCATGGCTTTTCACTAATGAATTTGCAAACAGACTCTCACAGACTTTTCTCTTGAGGCTTGTTTCAAACTGCTTGCATCCAGATCTCAGGTTCCTGAATAACTAGAATTACACGTGTTGGCCACTGGCTCCTGACACCCGGTACATCTGAGTGAATACAATGGATAGGCAATTAGTACAAATAAATAATAACCACAAAATTTCTGTTTGGGGCAATGGAAAGTAATTTAATTATTCTCCCAGTTAGGACAAAAAGAAACCAGTTTATAAAAAATATGAAAATTGGGCTGCAAAGATGGCGCAGTGGTAGAGCGCTTGCCTTGCATGCCTGAGGCCCTGGGTTCGATTCCTCAGCACCACATAAGCAAAAAAGAAAAAAGCCGGAAGTGGCTCTGTGGTTCAAGTGGTAGAGTGCTAGCCTTGAGGTAAAGAGCTGAGGGACAGCGCCCAGGCCCAGAGTTCAGGCTCCACTACCGGACCCAAAAAATATGAAAATTATGCTTCAAACTAATAATACAGAACAAAAATTGGATGAAATAAGGTACAAGGTAGATAGAAGTCTAAGCAGGTATACTTTTTGACAAAAAATTTTTTATTGTGAAAATACCACACAGAGGGGTTACAATTACATGGACAAGGTAATGAGTACAAGGTATACTCTTTTATCCTGAATAACTTGTTATTACTAAAGTGGGTTCAGAGTTGCAAATATTTTGGCAGATCTGCTTTCAAATTTTCATAAGCTTGTGTCAAGATATTCTGTATCATACATTAAGCATGTCAGTGAATTTGAAGAAGTAGGCATCAGTAATAAAAAAAAAACCTGTTATCCATTAGAGATGACCAATAACAAAGAATACCTCTCATCCTGTCTATCAATTGATGCAAAGTTTTCTACCTCCAAAAAGCAAAATCAAATTATTTGGAAAGGAAGCTAACACGATCAAGAAACTCAAATCATCCTTTTGTTTTTGCCAACTCAATATCTGGTATTAAATCAAAACATGAAAATGATAAGGATTAACAAAAGAAAGGTTTTAAAATAAATAATTTAAATGGAACCAAACTTTTCAGTGTATTGAAATGACTATATATATGGTTTCAAATAGAAGTGATAGATAAGACAATTACAAAGAGAGAAGGTAACAAGGATCTGATTAGAAATACAGCTGAGAAACCAAAGATAAATCCAGATACATTTGTGCACATGGATGGCCACTCAGAGAAATAGAAGAAATAACTGAAATGGAATCAAAGCCAAGACATTGTAAGTAAATTGCAGAATGAAACACTGAAAAAATGCAGAACATACTTAGAGAAAGGTCATTTTTCTTATTTGACATATATAAAAAACTTAAAACTTTTACTCCTGTCCTAATCAAATTAATGTACTTGATAAAACTGATCATCAGTCACTCTTCTGGTATTATCTATAAATTGAGTTTGCAAAGTAAACCCACATGGAGTAGTCCAAAAAGAAGTTACTATTACATGACCATACATGTTAACATTGTATGGCAATCTATTTTTCCTACTGTATCATACTCTTTTCCCCCTTTCCCCTAAGAAATGGTAAGTTTATTTTTCCTGTTTACATACTTGCAAATAACCTATTCTAACAGTATTAAAGATTCTTTTTTAAAATTTTTATTTATTTTTTATTGTGAAAATACTGTACAAAGGGATTATAATTACATGGGCAAGATAATGAGTACATTTCTTATCAAGCATTGTAGCTTCCTCCTTTGTTTCCCCTTCCCATCCCTTCCCATCCTCCCCTCCCCCGCCCTCCCCACCCAATCCTCCCTGCCCCCCCACCAAAGTTGTAAAGTTCGTTTTTGACATAACGACTTGTACATCTCATTGTAACAATATTAAAGATTCTTAATCTCCTACCACTCCATCTTCTTATTGATCATCAGTCTGCTGATGTTCACTGAACATTTCTTAGTTACACTTGGTATATCTTACGTTATTCACCCTCTTTCATTTTCCACTCTCTTCTCTCTTTCAAGAAAAAGAGTATAAATTGTTCTTTAGCTTTCGTTTGTGCTCTAGCTTTATTCGGGTTAGCTTTAATTCAAAGAAGACAGCATTCTCATAGCCAATAGTATGATAGCCTTAGATGATAGCATTCTCCTAACCAATAGCAAAATGAGGATGAAAATTTACCTTGACTAATATTCACCGACTGCATGAGGTTATGCCAATTGGCTTTTAAAAAACTTCATCAACTTAGCCATTTCAGGCTTTAATTTTAGTTTGTCTAACCACTTTTCATTTTTTCATTCTGGAATTGGCTGAATAAAAATTGATAGGATTCATCTTTAGAAGATGTAAAGCTTTTGGGCTGGGAAGGTGGCTCTATTGGTAGAGTGCTTGCCTTGGATGCATTAGGCCCTGGGTTCCATCCTTCAGCACCAAATAAGCAGAGAAAGCCGGAAGTGGCGCTGTGGCTCAAGTTGTAGAGGGCTAACCTTGAGCTGAAGAACTGAGGGACAGTGCCCAGGCCCAGAGTTCAGGTCTACAACCGACAAAAAACAAACAAACAAACAAACAAAAAAACAGAAGATGTAAAGCTTTTGCTAAAAAGACTTAGAGATATAACAAGAATTGAAATTTAAATGATGCAATGGTATCTCAAATTTTCTTTTGATTATTATATTAGCAATGGGATTTAGTTTTCTTTCAGATGATATGTTTTAAAACTATAAATATATCCCTTCAATTTTAGATAACTTTCAATATTCACTAAACCGTCCAGAATACATGTTACTGACTTTGCTAAATTATATATCTGACAGATTCAATCAAGTATACTGAAGATTGAATGATTAAAATGGAATCACATATACTATAATAGTGCCATAGATAACTGTATTGGCCACTTTTCATACAAAGGCAAATGCCTTTGAAAATTGTATAAACATGATAACATTCATTGAAAACCTAAAGTAATCTCACTATAAAGGTTGTACAATTCTATGAAATTAGTAAAATAAAATGTTCCCTAAAACTGTTTTGTTAAATGATACGCTCGTTATTTTCCTTTCCAAATATGCTACGACTTTCTTTATTCACAGTAGAACAATCCCACCACTGTTTCAATATCTACTCTAAACCTGAGCTGATGAGTGTTTCTAAAACTGATGCATAAAACATGTCCTAGAACCTGATGTTAAAGTTAACAGACAACATATTAACATCTACCTGTATACATGATTGATTTTTATAGAGGTCTTCTGTACCTTTTGTTTATTCAACCTTTAAACTGAGTATCTGGATTATGTAGTTTTTATTATTTTCCCAACATATAGAGTCTGATATAATTTTCACATTCACTTTGATTTCAAGGTTTGTCACAAAGTGAAGAAAAAGGACAAGTTGACAAAGTTCAGAAGATGCTACCCAATTAAAGACACTGGACAATATCAGTATTTTCTCTCTTGTTCTTAGGAAAAAACACTTTAAAGCTATTTATTTTTGAGAGAAGAATATGTATCTAACATTGCACTCAGAAACTGTGTGGAATATTATATCACAATAGATTGCATGAGTTATATAAAAGTTATGCCACCTATTTTTTAAATGAGGCATACTTACAATGAAAAGAATATTGGATTTGGCATGATACAGCACTATTATTTATCAATATACTAAAGTTGAATAATTTACTTAACCTTTCTGAAACCTTGAATATTCAGTTATAAAAATGTAAATGGCAACCTATCACACAAAGCTTGTTTGACTTTTCTAGTCTTGCTGTAACAAGGCACCACCAAGTAGGTGGTTAAAATAACCGAGGTACTTGTCAATCAGTTCTGCAGGTTAGAAGTAAAAGGTCAAGATGCTGTCAATGTCGTGCCCCATTCAGTCCGGTAAGAAAGAATCCTATTATTCCTCACTCAAAGCTTGTGGTGGCTGTTAGCAATGTTTATATCTTGGCTTGAAATTGCAGTACACCTATGTCTGCCTTTATCCTTGTGTTTCTCTTTTGATAAAGATGTCAGTCCTAAAGGAAGAGAGGGAGAGGGGTAAAGAGAGAGACAAAGAAAGAGCATTCCATTAATTTTAAAGCCCACAATATTCCAATCTCACCTCATCTTAACTACTTTCATCTCACCTACACTATCCCATAAATGTATTTAATATACAATGTGTATAGTTTATAAAATATAATGTAAAAATGTAGTAAATATCTGAGATATGGACAATTGGAGAATCAACTCATCTTTGAAGACACAATTCAGCTCATAAGAGAAAGGATTTAAAATGGGTTAAAATGTGTCAAGAAAATGTGGTATATATACACAATGGAATTCTATGCCTCTATCAGAAAGAATGACATTGCCCCATTTATTAGGAAATGGAAAGACTTGGAAAAAATCATATTAAGTGAAGTAAACCAGCCCCAAAGAAACATAGGTCCCATGGTTTCCCTTATTTGCAATTACTAGTATATGTCTGAGACAAACAGAAACAGTCAGACATGTTGATGTTAGGCAAAATGAACACCAGGATAAGGAAGCAAATGTTTTTTCTTTCTTTCTATAGTTTCTAACATAGTTATAAGATGATGTTTTGTTGCTTTGTATGTCCCTCCCCCCCGGTATAACCCCTGTTTTCACTATAGTTGATGTTGGTATAATTTGTGGAGGGGAAGGAAAAAAAAACAATTGTTTAAATAGGGTTACAGGTGGCCCATTGCAACAATGAAATGTACAAGATGTGATGAAGAAAATTAAACTTCACAAATTTGGCAGAGGAGGGGAGATGAGAAGGGATGGGAAGGAGAAACAAAGGAGGAGGCAATAATGCTTAAGAAGAAATGTAATGTACATAAAAGGTCAGATAAGGTGATGTTAGGGAAATGAATCCTAAGATATGTATTCAAATGTATTTTTTCTCTTTCATGAGATTGTTTCTAACACATTTATAGGATTATTTCTTTGTTGCTTTATATGTCCCTCCCCCACAGTATTAGCCCTGCTTTCACTGTATTTGATGTCGGTATAATTGGTGGAGGGGAAGGGGAAAAACAAATCGTTTAAATAGGGACACAGGTGGACCCATTGCAACAATGAGATGTATAAATCGTTATGTCAAAAGCGAACTTTACAATTTTGGTGGCGGGGCAGGGAGGATTGGGTGAGGAGGCAGAGAGGGGAGGATGGGAAGGGGAAAAATATATATCAGTTTAAATGTAAAAAAATATATATAAAGCCCCCTCCCCAAAAAGAAATGTACTCATTACCTTGCCCATGTAATTGTAATCCCTCTGTATGGTATTTTAACAATATAAAAAATGTGCTAAAACTTAAAATGTGTTCATTACTTTTCTCTGGTACTCCAGAATCATGGCTTCACAACAACTTATCTGACCTTTTCTGCTTGACTCAGACATACACTAGTTATTGCAAATAAGGGAAATCATGGGACCTATGTTTCTTGGACCCTGGCTTACTTCACTTCTTATAAATTTTTCCAAGTCTTTCCATTTCCTAACAAATGGGGCAATGTCATTCTTTCTGTTGGAGGCATAGAATTCCCTTGTGTATATATACCACACTTTCTTGATCCATTCATCTACTGAGGGGAATCTGGATTGGTTCCATATCTTAGATATGGTAAATAATGCTGCAATAAACATAGTCGTTCTGGTAGCTTTGGTGTGGTCTTGTTTGTGAACATTTGGGTAAATGCCCAAAAGTGGGATTGCCGGGTCATAGGGGAGCTCTATGTTGTGTCTTTTCAGGAACCTCCATACTACTTTCCAAAGTTGTTGAACAAGTTTACACTCCCACCAACAATGCCATAAGGTTTCCTTCTGTCCACATCCCCTCCACCATCTGTTGTTATTAGAGTTCTTGTTTATAACCATTCTAACTGGGGTGAGGTGGCATCTCAATGTTGTTTTGATTTGCATTTCTTTTATGGCTACAGAGGCTGAACATATCTTCATGTGTCTATTGGCCATCCTTCTTTCCTCTTCAGAGAATTTTCTCTTTTATTCTTTAGCCTACTTATTTATTGGGCAGTTGTTTCTTTGAAGATTTGTTTTTGGTGGATTTAATTTTTTAAGTTCCTCTCTTCCCCTCTATCTCTTGTCTCCTTTCTATTCTCCTCTTTATCTCTCCTCTCTTTCCTCTCTCTCTCTCTTTCTCTGTCTCTGTCTCTGTCTCTCTGTCTCTGTCTCTGTCTCTGTCTCTCTCTGTCTCTGTCTCTCTCTCTGTCGCTGTCTCTCTCTCTCTCCTCTGTCTCATTCCAGTACTGAGGCTTGAATTCAGGGCCTATCTTTCAGACATTTGTGGCTTCTTTTCTTTTCTTTTCATTTTCCTTTTCTTTTCTCTTCTCTTCTGTTCTTTCTCTCACTATTTCTCTTTGTTTCATTCTATCCTTCCTTCTTTCCTTTGTTTCTTCTATATCTTCCTTTCGTTTTCTCTCCCCTCCTTCATTTTTCCTTCCTTATTTCCTTCTTCCTTCTTCCTTCTTCCTTCTTCCTTCTTCCTTCCTTCCTTCCTTCCTTCCTTCCTTCCTTCCTTCCTTCCTTTCTTTCTTTTTTCTTTCTTTCTTCCTTTCTTTCTTTCATTCTTTCTTTCTTTCTCTTTCTTTCTTTCTTTCTTTCTTTCTTTCTTTCTTTCTTTCTTTCTTTCTTTCTTTCTTTCATTCTTTCTTTCTTTCTCTTTCTTTCTTTCTTTCTTTCTTTCTTTCTTTCTTTCTTTCTTTCTTTCTTTCTTTCTTTCTTTCTTTCTTCCTTTCTTCCTTTCTTTCCACTGGTAGTTACTTGGAATATAATACTCTCATAGCTGTTTCTGCTCCAGCTTATTTTGAACAGATCTTAGCCATCTGAGTTGTCAGGACTGCAGGTGTGACCCACTAGCCACTAAGCTTAATAAACTTCATTTAGAAAACAAAAAGGAGAATTTACTTGAGACAGAATAGGGTTGTCTACACATTTAGAAATTAAACCTTCATTGATATCTAGCTTCTGTTTCCAAATAGTGAGAAGTTACCAACCTTCAGGCACTCTTTGGCATTCTACATAATAATTTATGAGATTTTCACATACAAAAAAATCTAATATTAAATACTACTTTTTTGTTATTTGTTTGAATCTGAATTACGCATGGTTATAAAATGACAAAACATAAATCTGTCAAAATATGTAAATCTGGATGCATACTTCAATATTTAACCAGTATATTATCCTAAAATATAAACATATGAACCAAAATGACACTTCTATCTTTTTTGGGCCAGTGAGGATTCTCACAGATTTTCCCACCCAGACTGACTTCTAACCAAGATCACCAAATCTCAGCCTCCAGTATAGCTAGGATTATAGGTATGAACCACTGCGCCTGACAAAAGAAAGTTCATAATGAATTTTAGAAACTTGAAAATTTACATGTGAAAATATTGATAAAATCTAGTTCTGGGGCTTATGTTCCACAATGCTATTTGTGTGTTTGTGGGTGTGTGTGTGTGTTCATATGCAAGTATGTAGATGATAACTGAATAGAAAGAAAAATAGATAATATACAATACATATTTACCTATTTCTACATAATTTTTCATATATATAAATTTACACATGTATAAGGGTAAATTAATTCCAGTAATAAGTAATTTAAAAGAATATCTACATAGGTTAAGAATGCTTCACTCAAATCTCAGGTTAAATTTACCTCAATCTCAGTACTGCACCTGTGAATATAAAAAAATACATAAATGAATTTTGGTCTACACAAAACTTTTCCAAGTTGGAATCATTCATAGCAAAGTAAAAAATACAATTTTTCTTTGAACTTTTCTCGTAGTAGAAATGACACGTCACCAGTCTCAAAAATATTTTCAAAATATGGTTGTCTCACAACCTTATCATATCAAATGCAATTTGGCTTTCTAGAACTTATTTTTTTTAATTTAATTTAATTTTTTTGTGAACATACTGTACAGAGGGGTTACAATTACATGGGCAGGATAATGCGTACATTTCTTACCAAGCATTGCAGCCAACTCCTTTGTTTACCCTTCACATCCCTTCCCAGCCTCCCCCCTCCACCCCAATCCCAATCCTTCACCTTCCCCATCCTCCCCTCCCCCCCGCACCGACGTTGTAAAGCTTGTTTTGGACATGACAACTGGTTCTTCTCATTGTTGCAACAGGTCCACCTGTATCCTTAAACAACTGGTTTTTCTCCATCTCCTCCAAAAGTTATACTGACATCAAATATAGTGAAAGCAGGGGTTATACTGTGGAGGAGGGACATACAAAGCAACAAAGAGATAATCTTATAAATGCGTTAGAAACACATGCATGAAAGAGAAAAACATTAAAATACATATATATGGGTTCATTTCCCTGACATCACATTATCTGACCTTTTCTGATTGACTCATACATATACTAGATATTGAAGATAAGGGAAACCATGGGACCTATGTTTCTTTGGGCCTGGCATACTTCACTTAATATAATTTTTTCCATTTCCTAACAAATGGGGCAATGTCGTTCTTTCTGATGGAGGCATAGAATTCCATTGTGTATATATACCACATTTTCTTGATCCATTCATCTACTGAGGGGAATCTGGGTTGGTTCCATATCTTAGCTATGGTAAATAATGCTACAATAATCATTGTTGTGCTGGTAGCTTTACTGTGGTCTTGTTTGTAAACATTTGGGTAAATGCCCAAAAGTGGGATTGCTGGGTCCTAGGGGAGTTCTATGTGAAGTCTTTTGAGGAACCTCCATGCAGCTTTCCAAAGAGGTTGAACAAGTTTACATTCCCACCAACAATGAAGTAAGGTTCCTTTCTGTCCACATCCCCTCCAGCATCTGTTGTTAGAGTTCTTGATTCTTGTCGTTCTAACTGGGGTGAGGTGATATCTCAATATTGTTTGGATTTGCATTTCTTTTATGGCTAGGGATGTTGAATATTTCTTCATGTGTCTATTGGCCATCCTTCTTTCTTCTTCACAGAAGTTTCTGTTTAAGTCTTTCACCCACTTATTTATTGGGCAGTTGTTTCTGTGAGGATTTGTTGTTGGGTGGTTTAATTTTTTGAGGTCCAAGTATATTTTAGATATGAGACCCTTGTCCGTTGTATGGCTAGTAAAGATCTTCTCCCAATCGGTGGGCTTTCTATTGATCTGGCTAACTATGTCCTTTGCCATTCAGAAGCTCTGCAACTTTATGCAATCCTATTTGTCCAACCTTTCTTTGATTTGTTGTGTTTCCGGGTCTCTATTCAAAAAATTTCGGCCTGAGCCAAGGAGACCTAGGGTTTCTCTTATTCCATCCTGTAATGGTTTCAGAGTGTCTGCTTTGAGTTCAAGGTCTTTGATCCATCTGGAGTTGATTCTGGTGCAGGGTGATATATAAGGATCTAGCTTTAGTTTTCTACAAGTAGTTAACCAGTTTTGCCAGCACCATTTAATGAACAGGCTGTCTTTGTTCCATTCTATTGTTTTAGCTCCCTTATCGAAGACTAGATGGCTATAGGTCTGTAGGTTCATTTCTGGGTTTTCAATTCTATTCCATTGGTCCTGAGGTCTGTTCTTATGCCAATACCAAGCTGTTTTGATTACTATGGCTTTATAGTAGAGTTTGAAAATTGGTATTGATATTCCTCCAGCAGTGTTCTTTCCATTGAGGGGCGTTTTTGCTATTCGGGTCTTTTATTGTTCCATATGAATTTTTGGATTGCCTCTTCTATTTCCTTGAAGAATGAGGTTGGAATTTTGATAGGTATTGCATTGAGTTTGTAGATAGCCTTGGGAAGTATTGCCATTTTCACGAAGTTAATCTTTCCAATCCAGGGGCATGGGATGTTTTGCCATTTTTTAAGTTCTCTGTTGATTTCCTTTTTCAAGATTTTAAAGTTTTCATCATAGAGGTCCTTCATTTCTTCGTTTAAGTTAATTCCTAGGTATTTTATTTTTTGTGGGGCTATTACAAATGGAGTTGCTTTCCTAATTTCAGCCACACTTTTCTCATTGTTGGCATACAGAAAAGCCACTGATTTTGGGGGTTAATTTTATAACCTGCTACTTTGCCAAAGTTTTGAATCAGCTTGAGTAATTTGGGAGTGTAGTCTATGGGATTCTTTAAATACCAGATCATGTCATCTGCAAAGAGGGAGAGTTTTATTTCTTCTTTCCCTATTTGGATCCCCTTTATGTCTGCATCTTGTCTTATTGCTGTAGCTAGGCATTCTAATACTAGATTGAAGTGAAGTGGAGAGAGTGGGCATCCTTGTCTTGTTCCTGAATTAAGAGGAATTGGCTTTAGTTTTTCATCATTGAGTATAATGCTGGCTGTAGGTTTGTCATATACAGCCTTTATTGTATTGAGGACTGTTCCATGGATTCCTAATTTTTCCAAAACCTTCATCATAAAGGGGTGTTCGATCTTGTCGAATGCTTTATCTGCATCTCTGAGATAACCATGTGGTTCTTATCCTTGCTCCTGTTTATGTGATGAATAGTATTAATTGATTTGTGTATATTGAACCAGCTTTGCATCCCTGAAATGAATACTCTTTGATCGTGGTGTATGATTTTTTGGATGAATTGTTCAAGTCAATTGGCCAAAATTTTGTTGAGAAGTTTTGCATCAATGTTCATCAAAGAAATGGGTCTATACCTCTCTTTCTTTGATGAGTCCCTGCCTGGTTTTGGGATGAGGGTTATGATGGCTTCATAGAATGTGTTCAGTAGTGAGCATTCTCTTTCAATTTCATTGAAAAGTTGGAGGAGTATGGCTGTGAGCTCTGCTTTGAAGGCCTTGTAAAATTCCGCTGTAAAACCATCTGATCCTGAACATTTCTTAGCTGGGAGGCCTCTCATTGCTTTTTCTATTTCAGTGCTAGATATGGGCCTGTTAAGATAGTATAACTCATCTTGTTTTAGTTTTGGCCTGTCAATATTTGCTAGGAAAAGGTAGATTTCTGTCAAGTTCTCAAACTTATTAGCATAAAGTTTTGAGAAGTATTCCCTTGTAATGTTCTGAATCTTGGTCGTTTCCGGGGTGATTTTTCCATTCTTATCTCTGAGTTTATTAATTTGGGTGTGTTCTTTTCTTTTTCTGATAAGATTTGCTAAGGGTCTGTCAATTTTGTTAAGTTTTTCGAAGAACCAACTCTTTGTTTTGTTGATCCTTTCTATAGTTTTTTTGGGTTCTAATTCATTTAATTCTGATTTATTTTTGATTATTTCTTTCCATCTACTGGATTGGGGTTCATCTTGCTGCTCTTTTCCAAAGAGGTTTAGAAGTGTCATTATATTGTTGGTTTCCGATCTCTCCAATTTCTTGATGTAGGAGCTCAGAGCTATAAACTTGCCTCTGAGTACTGCCTTTGCTGTGTCCCAGAGGAGCTGGTAATTTGTGTGTTCATTTTTGTTGAATAGCATGAACATTTGAATTTCCATTCTAATCTCTTCCATGGCCCACTCATGATTCAGCAGTGTGTTGTTCAGCCTCCATGTGATACCGGACTTTCTTTGGTGGCTTTTGGTGTTGAGTTCTAATTTTATTCCCTTGTGGTCAGAGAGAATGCAAGGTATAACTTCAATGTTTCTGAACTTAGACAAGTTTGCTTTGTGGCCTAAAATGTGGTCTATTTTATAAAACGTTCCATGTGCTGCTGAGAAGAACGTGTATTCTGTTGCTGCTGGGTAAAATGTTCGGTAGATTTCTGTTAAGACTAGTTGATCTATGCTGCTGTTTAGATCTGCGGTTTCTCTGTTGAACTTTTGCCGATTTGATCTATCTAGTGGGGAGAGTGTGTGTTAAAATCCCCAACAATTAATGTCTTTGGATCTATATGGGATTTGAGGGAAAGTAGTGTTTCTTTGATAAATTTGGGTGCTCCATTGTTTGGCGAATAGATATTTAGAATTGTAATATCCTCCTGAAGGAGATATCCTTTAATTAGTATGTAGCGACCTTCTTTATCTCTTCTCACGAATTTTAATTTGAAGTCTATTTTATCTGATATTAGGATTGCAACTCCCGCCTGTTTATGAGGGCCGTTTGCTTGGTAGATTTTGTTCCAGCCTTTAACATTGAAAATGTGTTTGTTTTTACGGGCAAGATGTGACTCCTGCAGGCAGCAGATAGAAGGGTCTTGTTTTTTAATCCAAGTAGACAGTCTATGTCGCTTAATTGGAGAGTTCAGTCCGTTAACGTTAAGAGGTAGGACTGAGAGGTATTTGGGAGTTCTTGCCATGTTATCCACCTTCTTGGGGGCTGCAAAAACTGGGTTCTTCCTATGGTTCTTGGATTCTCAGTTTGGGTGCAGTTTCTTGGCCTTTATTGCGGTCTTGTTGGTTTTCTATGTGTAGGACATCTTTAAGAATCTTTTGTATGGCTGGTTTGGTGGAGATGTATTGTTTCAATTTTTCTTTGCTATGGAAGATTTTTATTTGACCTTCAGTTATGAAGGAGAGTTCAGCTGGGTACAGTATTTTTGGTTGATAGTTGTTTGTTATTAGGGTATGGCATACATCATTCCAGGCTCTTCTTGCTTTGATTGTCTCTGCTGAGAAATCTGAGGTGATTCTAATTGGTTTTCCTTTATAGATCATTAATCTTTGCTCCTTGTCAGCTTTAAGGATCTTTTCCTTGGTCTGAGTTGATCCTGTGTGGATTATAATGTGATGGTGGGATGTCCTATTCTGTTCTGGTTTATTTGGGGTTCTAAAGGCTTCTTGTATCTGAATAGGCCTATCTTTTTGTATGTTTGGGAAGTTCTCTGCTAGGATCCTGTTAAACATTAACTTCTGTTTCTAGGTGCTCCTCTACACCCATTATCCTTAGATTGGGCCTTCTGATGGTGTCTTCCAGGTGTTGGATAGACCTATCATATTTCTTGGACTTGTCTTGGATGGTTGTATGTTCTTTCTCTATAATATCTAGGCTGTCTTCAATCCCCGAGATTTGATCTTCTGCATGGTCTAACCTGCTGTCAAGACTCTCTACTTTGTTTTTTATCTCTTTTCCTTCTATTTGGTCAGCTTTGATGGCTTCAATTTCTTTGTTGAAGCTCTGTTTTAGGTCTTGTATGAATTTCTTTACTTCCTTAATTTGGTGTTCAGTGTTTGTTTTCAAATCACTTAGTTGATTGGTTATGGTTTCTTTGGACTCCCATTCCTTCTGTTGGGTTCCGTTCAGCGTTCCCTTTGTGGTCTTCCTGACTTCCTTCAGCTCTATGTTAATGGATTCCATGAATGCCTTTAGTGATCTTTGTGTATTCTCTACCTGGTCTCTCTTTTCCTGTATTACTCTTTGATTTGCTTCTTCCCGTTTGTGGGATTCCTGTAGTTCTCTTTCCTCCCATTCATGGGATTCCTGCAGTTCTCTTTGAGTGTTCTCAGCCTGCTCACACCATTACTCCCTTTCTCTTTGAGTATTCTCAAGTTTTTCACACAAATCCTGTATCAGTTTTTGAGTGTCTTCCTCACGCTTATGATATTCCTGTATAAGCTTTTCAGATGCCTCCTCTCTCTCTTTTTCATGCTCATACAGCGTCCTTTGTAAGTTGTCAAACTTCTCATTTATCATGTTTGCCAGCAGTGTTTGCAGAGCTATTTGGGAAATCTCCTATGGATTATTCATTATCTGTTCTGACCCCTGATTATCAAGATTGGGAATTGAGATATCCGGATTTGCCATTTTTCTTGTGTTTTTCCGGCTTACTCTGCCCATTTGAGATGAAAATAGCACCAGTTTTGTGCTAGAACACTATCTTAAGGCAACCATCAATCAAAGTTTGCATTCGTACAGTCAATAGTCTACAGATACAATCTAGTTCAACAGATACATCTATTCAACATCTAACAGCTATATGTTAATGGGCTTCGAAATGCAGAGAAGAATTTGGAAAACCAGAAATTATTAGGGTTAGGGAGAGATGAGGGTAAAAAATAGAAATAGATTGGTGTGGGGAGGCACAGGGAGAGTTAACTATGTCCTAATCACAATGCAGGAAATAGGTTGTGTAGGATGCAATTAGAGAGAGAGAGAGATAGAAGAAAGGGAAAGGGAAATGAAATGAGACCAGAAAAAAATAGAAACGGAAAAATTAATATTATTATGATGATTAAAAGACCATCTATTTAGAGAGGAATGTGAGTATATAAAGAGAAGCTAAGGGACATAGAGGAGAAGTGAAAAACTTTAAAAAAATGCTTAAAATATTATATAGGTATAAAGAGGTAGTACTGCTATTAAGGAATTTAATTCTCAGAGGTTTTGAATTGAGTAATAAATTTGTGGATTAAGTGTGTACACAATGGGGGATAGGGTCTACTAGTTAACTAAGGGTTTATCTGAGGATGTGCAGGACAAGAGTTAACTCACATAAAGAAAATCAAAGGAGAGGAAAAGTTGAGAAGGATGAGAAAGGGAAAAAAAAGATCAGAAGTTTAGTATATCTAGACGAAAAACAAAAAGATAGTTAAGAAAAAAAAAGAGAAAGAAGACAAGAAAGGAAAACCCACATTCACGTATTCTTAAAATAAAAATTATAAGAGGAAAAAAAAGTTACTAGAAAACAATTATTTTTTCAAAAAAGGCAAAAATTAAAGATTAATAAAATTTTTAGAAAAGGAAAAAATTCTTTATATATATATAAGGTACCAAAAAAAAAAAAAGGAAAAAAAAAGAAAAGAAAAGAAGAAGAAGAAAAAAAAAAGTTCTTTGATTTTTTTTTTTGAATTTTTTGGGAGGGGTGGGAAGAATCTTGTATCTCCCTTTTGTCTGTAACCAGCCTCTTGTTGGAGTCTCTGGTCAGCTTGAGGTCCTGTGGCTTGATTGGTTTGTTCAGTCAGTTTGTTTGAACAGGCAGAAAAATGCTTTGCTTTACCCAAGATTTTGAGATCCCCCTCCCAGATTAGTTTAATGGGAGGGTGATCTGCTTTGAGAATCACAAAAGAGGGGGATGCAGTGGTGAGACTAGGTTCTGGGTAGAGTTGAGGCCTTTCAACAATCAGTAGCTTTTTCCTGGGGCTATTTTGTGAAAAATATCATAGAGCCCAGCCTGGAGCCATTCTCAGGGTTTCTGTTTTTCCATTGATTTTGGTGGCTGCGAGAGGGAGGGGCAGCCTCTGGCTCTGGTTACCCAGTGAGGAAAGCCACTCCAATGGCTGGCGCCTGAGCTGGGTGACCTTTCCCTGGATGGAGCTGAGTCTGGAAGGTCACTTCGCCGTTAAGTTCTTGTGACCTGCTAAATGACTCGTTTTATTCCAAGGCCTGATTCGGAGCTGGAAGCTCCTCCGAGCTTTGTCGCTATCCAAGATGGAGATCACTGGTGCTGGGGTGGGGGGAGGCGTGGCCTTACCTTCTCTGCTCCCTGAGAAGGAGTGAGGACGTCGGGCTTGTACTCACGCCGAGTCTTGTATCCTGGGTCGTCTCTGGTCTGCAAACTGCAGAATGAAGATGTCCGCTCCTTGTCGGTTCTTGCTGGTGTTGAGTAGAATCTGCTCGCCTGCTGCGTCTGGCTCCTTCGTCCCGGACTCTCTGTGTGAGCACTCAGGTATGTTCCTGACTGCGGTCTCCCCCGGGACCCTGCCGCCGCTGCCGGGGCAGCTGCTGGCAAGCACTCAGATGTGTCTTCTTTCCTTGGCTTTCCCTCTCTTATCTAACTCTCTGTCCTGTGATGGCACACTTGGTGTGATTCTCTGGCTTAGGACTGTTCACTGGAACTCTAAAACTGCTTTCTATGTGAGAGCTTGTTCAGATTCCAGCTTCTCCTCTGCCATCTCCCCGGAACCCCCTGTAGAATTTCTTTAAAAACACTCTGATTGCATTCATATGCTAATATGTATGATTGGCTAATATTCTCCAAGTATGGCTAAGCTTTATTCCCTAATAATGGGAAACACTACCATTTGCAATAATTTTAGCACCTGTGAATGCTGTAAAAAGAAAATGAACTGGGAAAAATTTAAGACCCAGAGAGAGGATGGGAAATAAATGCCATGCAGAGCTGTCACTGTAGGGGTTCATCACCTGGGTGTAGGCATGGCTTAGCCCAATTTCCTACTGTGCTCAGGAGGTCACCCTGCAGTGGAACTCTATTCCTGCCTCCTCTTTCTCACTTCCATCCCAATTGGTGTGTGTGGGACTGATTGAAGCCATCTGCATATTATTCAAGCTTGCAGTGTCATTTCCCACCTCTGTCCAGTCAACTCAATATCTACTCAATATTAAACTTTGCATTAAATTTGTGATTACTTTTAAGTTTAGATATTGAGATTAATGCAGAAAATATTCTAAGGGATTTCTTGATACCTTAAACTTAGAAGCTGAGCTAGTTTAACAAGCACTTCTTTAATAGCCACTTTAATTTGTTTGTGACCATTCTGAGCAAGATTATTCCTGTCTAGCTCTCTGTATGTGAAACATGAAAGAACCAAAGAAAAATAATTTATTCCCAGTAACTTTAGTGTGTAGATCTGCACAACAATGTTAAATGTCATATAGTTCTGTATGAATACTGATCATTATTAAAATAGAAATATGTTATAAATGATTTTCTACCATAAAATTCTTTATACATTCGAAGTTCCTAAGTTCCTAAGTCATATTAAGTCTAGCAGAGTCTTAAAACAAATGTAGAGAAATTCTCCTGCTAATATTCAGAAAATTATTATTTTATTCATGATACTATTTTCTTTCAAGCATATCGACTGGCTTACTTTCCAAGTCTTTCCATTTCTTACAAATGAGGCAATATCATTATTTCTGATGGATGCATAGAATTCCATGGTGTATATTTACCACATTTTCTTGATCCATTCATTTACTAAGGGGCATCTGTGTTGATTCCATATCTTGGCCATGGTAAGCAATGCTGAAATGAACATGGTTTTGATGGTAGCTCTAGTGTGGCCTGGTTTGTAGTGTATTGGGTAAAAGACCAGGAGTGGGATTGCTGGGTCATAGGGAAACTCTATGTTTAAACTTTTTTTTTTTTTTGTCAGTCATGGGGCTTGAACTCTGGGCTTGGGCGCTATCCCTCAGCTCTTTAGCTCAAGGCGAGCTCTCTACCGCTTTAGTCACAGCACCACTTCCTGTTTTCTGGTGGTTAATTCGAGATAAGGGTCTCATGGACTTTTCTTCCGGGCTGGCTTTGAACCATGATTCTCAGATCTCAGTCTGTCAGTAGCTAGGATTACAGGCGTGAGCCACCAGCACCCAGCTATGTTTAATCTTTTAAGGAACCTCCATAGAGTTTCCAGTTCAACTACTCTGGAAAAATACATTTTATAGGGACTTGTTTACAATATTTATGGGCTGAGCACTGTTTCAACTGAAAAGAAGTGAATGAGTCTTTGTTGTTTTTGGCGGTCCGGTCATGAGGCCTGAACTCTGGTCCTTGGCACTGTCCCTCAGCTCTTCAGGTCAAGGCTAGCGCTCTACCACTTGAGCCACAGTACCACTTCCGCTTTTTTCTTTTTTGCTTATGTGGTGCTGAGGAATCGAACCCAGGGCCTCATGCATACAAGGCAAGCACTCTACGACGGAGCCACCTTCCCAGCACTGAATGAGTCTTTAATTTCCATCTTTACAAGTCCAATTTTAGTGTCTTGATAATAGTCTGAAAATGGGTTAGCCTATAGGAAAGTAAAAATTTGGTAATTCTGTATGTAGGAAATGAGTGAGACCTAATGGCAATCGAGACAGTAAGAATGGCAGAAACCAGATGCATTTATATGAAGTTAATGAAATTTTATTATATAAAAGCTAAGAAGTTTAAATAAGTGCTGCTAAACTTTATATACAACAAGAGAATGAGGTTACTGGAAGTAAGCATCAAGAAGGGTTATGAATATAAAGATGGAAACAAGGTTTTGAATAAGTATCCACAAATTGATGACTAGGCAATTCTGTAGATTTTTTTTTTATCACTATAATATTGTGGTGGCAAGATTCCATTTTTTTTTTAGTTACGCAAGTACATTTTATTTTTTAAATTTAATTTTTTGTCAAGGTTATATACAGTTATATACCATAAGGTAGTGAGTACATTTCTTGTTGGACATTGTTACCCACTCTTGTTTTCTTTTGTTGGTCCTGGGGCTTGAACTCTGGGCCTGGCCACTGTCCGTAGCTTCCTTTCCCTCAAGAGCACTCTAACAATTGAGCCACAGAACCAGATTTTTGAAGTAGTCTATTGGAGATATGAGTCTCATGGAGTTTCCTGCCTGGGCTGGCATGGAACTGCAATCCTCAGATCTCAGCCTCCGGAGTAGCTAGGATTAGAGATGTGAGCCACCAGTGGCAGGCAAACTCTGTCTATATTTAACAACTAATTTTCTCAGGTGGCATTACATTCAATTTAAATGTGTAGATAGTTTCCATACACATTCTATGGGGAAAGTAGCTGAATAGGAAAAAATAGTTAACTGTTTTCTTGATTAGTCTCAATCTAGAAAGTTATGAGATGATAACATCACTACATAGCAGGGCAAACTGAATGTAAAGTTCTGGAGAATAAACATGTCAGTCTATGTCTTTCCTGTTGTAACGTTTAGCAAAGGGATGAAAAGTAAATATGCCTGTTCTTAAAACAACCTTCTTCCTGAAGGCTGAGATTAGACTTTCCCTAAAAGAATATACCACCTACTTTGAGATTATATCCCTATACATATGAAACAAAGTTATAAAGAAATAACAGAGCCAACGATTTTACCATCAAAAGTGTGATCCTTTCTTGACTAGCCTGGATTATTAAAAGTGATGGGGTTCAAAGCACAGATTTCAAGCTATTGCTCAGTAGAGAATAGGAAAATACTTTATAAATCAAAGTATTAGGAGGCTGAGGCAGGATCATTATGAGCTTGAGGCCAGTCTGCGCTACAAAAAGAGAGACTGTCTAAATTAGGTAATTAATTTCAATAACACCAAAACCATCACTTATATACAAAGAGGGGCATGAAAAAAATATTTAATCTTGATCAAAACCAGTAGGATCAGAAAATGACAATAGTGACATTATTTAATAATTTCAATGAAGTTTCACATTCATAGCTCCTAAACAAAAATGTTTATAGAAACAATATATTAAACATCACATACAAATTAATTACAATAATTTTAAGGAAATTGTACATCTTTTTCATGTTTGTGTAACAATACAAAGAAAAACTATAGCGGTAATAAATGAGAAATTGTAAAGGGGTTTGGAAAGTTAAATTATTATTTCTCATGAATAAAATAAATGAAATAGTTAAATTATCATATCTCATGAAAAAGAATACATTCACCTAACAAAGTCTCCTTTTATCTACAATTTCATGTTCCAAGCTTTATTTACCTACACTAAACCACTAAACTACTGTCTACAAATATCCAATAGAATATTGAACAAAAGAACACTTCATAGATTGTAAATGTCATGCCATTCTGAGAAGCACAATGAAATCTCCTACCATCCCATTCTCGCTGGCTGGGAAAGTAAATCATCGTTTGCTCACTGTGTCTTCTGGGCCCAGTTTGTCTTCTGTAAATATGCAACCCACTCATAAGGTACTGAATGTCTGTCTCAGGCATCTGATCAACTGTAGTGAGGTCCCAGTGTTGTGAATGATAACCCTTATATTAGCCTACCACTGCCTACTCTGTCCTATGTCATTCTCTTCACCTTCTTTTCTCACTTGAAAGCTGTGTGATGGCATATTTCCTGTATCACACCATCCCCATAAGAAGACCTGTTACTTTGAAGTCTGAAGGACTACCTTATGTGGTGATGAATTTGGCTAGCATGTACAAGGAGCTAGGTCTCATTTCAAGCCACACACACACACACACACACACACACACACACACACATACTTTGTGAAAATATGACAAAAGTAACAATATTTATATAACTTTTATTACAGCATATCATAATTATTCTATTTTCTTAATACTTAATGGTTATTAATAACTAACTGTGGCTATTTTATGTTTTATAAGTATTCATGCATAGAGAAAACTATGTATGTATTTAAAACAATATATATATATATTTATATATTTAAGGTACATATGATAGAGAATAGATAGAGTTAAAATCTGTTGCTATCTATAGTTTAAGACAAGCAATCCATTGGGGTTAGGGTGGAGTGAACTTGTAATACCCAAACCAGTAAATACAGCTAGCTGTCTGAACAGATTTACAGTGATTATTTGCAGATTCCATTGCAAATTGGGTATAGTTGTTACTAAACCTAGATATATCTATGTAGAAGTTAAATTCTAGAAAAATCTAAGGACTATATCACCATATGGTGAAATTCACACTGATTGGTCTCATCTGAATACCTCTCATTCTATTAATGAAGACATATTGAAACATGTAGAGATGTAAATGACAATAAATTACCAGGTTATTGTTATATCTAAGACATATATATATATATATACATATATATATATATATATGTATATATATATATATATATATATATATACTATCAGGTATAGAGTCTTATTTTTTTTCTTTATAGCATTTTTGAGTAATAGAAGATATAGTATAAAGTCTTACTCATGAAAATATACAGTAAACAATACAGTAACAATACAATAGCATATTTAAAGCATCATTTCTTCATTTTTAAAAGATAATACCTGAGAATTAAATGCAGGCACATTAGAGAAAAATTTTGTCAAATTTAACTTTTTGTCAAAAATCTCATGTCTTCTTCATATTCGATGTCTATGCAAAATAAATATGAAATACATTCATCACTGCTTTACTTACTACAGGAAAGCATTGAACTCAAAATGGAAAACAAATATCATATTTCAGAATAAGTTACAGTATTTCAGGATGAACACTAATAAGACCACATAGAATCCTGCTAACTTTTTGGCTATTTTCTAGTGCCTAATTTCAACTTTCAATCTGAGTTGACATTCTTTTTCCTTCAACCACTGTTTCATTTAAATGCCTCTGGGCTGGAATTCTACTCAATTCTTAATTTTTTCATCCTTATCTCAGTTGGACACATGTCATAGACCCCTCACCCCACTTGTGCTAGCAGGTATCTCCTTCATCTTTCTTATTTATGGCTCCTCATATTGAACTTCTAACCAAAGCAATGATTGAGCTAACGCAATTGAACCTGCATTTTCAGAATACAGATAGTTTTTGTTCTCTTTGTAAAGCAAATGCTTGTTTCAGCTCCCTTAGTAACTTGTAGTAAGTGTTTTTTCTACTTGTATTTTTCAAAGGACATGTTAAGGAATCTTGGTTCATGCATACTTACCCTTGGACACACACAAATATTTTTGAAACATAGACATCTGTACAAATTAAGGCAATGGATGTTTCTTGAATGGTGTTAAGAAATCTAGGCTATATTTTATATTGACTTCACATATGAGTTCTATTTTGGAAAGCTGAGGAAGTTTCAACTCCCTTATTCATTACCTTACAGTCATTAAGAACTTGGTAATGTGTGGTATATATACACAATGGAATTCTATGCCTCCATCAGAAAGAATGACATTGCCCCATTTGTTAGGAAATGGAAAAACTTGGAAAAAATTATATTAAGTGAAGTAAGCCAGGCCCAAAGAAACATAGGTCCCATGGTTTCCTTTATTTGTAATATCTAGTATATGTATGAGTCAAGCGGAAAAGGTCAGATAATGTGATGTCAGGAAAATGAACCCTTAGCTGTGTATTTTAATGTTTTTTTCTTTCATGCATGTGTTTCTAACGCATTTATAAGATTATCTCTTTGTTGCTTTGTATGTACCTCCCCCACAGTATAACCCCTGCTTTCACTATATTTGATGTCAGCATAACTTGTGGAGGAGATGGGGAAAAACCAGTTGTTTAAGGATACAGGTGGTCCTGTTGCAACAATGAGAAGTACAAGTTGTCATGTCCAAAACGAGTTTTACAACTTCGGTGCGGGGGGGGGGAGGGGGGAAGGAGAAGGATTGGGATTGGGGGGAGGGGGGAGGCTGGGAAGGGATGTGAAGGGTAAACAAAGGAGGAGGCTGCAATGCTTGGTAAGAAATGTTCGCATTATCCTGCCCATGTAATTGTAACTCCTCTGTACAGTATGTTCACAAATAAAATAAAATTTAAAAAAAAAAGAACTTAGTAATGTCACTATGTAGTGTTAATATAGTGCTAAGTAGCCTAAAGTCTGCTATGGTTTAATTCTGAAGTAATTAAATATTTCTCTACAGAAAAAAATGATGTGGGATGCCAATTACTACAATGGAATACCATATATCCCCAAGAAGAGAAAATACAGGCAATGAATGAAACACTTTAGATCACATTAGGCCAATAACATAAAATGTTGAATTTCATCAAAATGTATATCTATAATAATAGATAATAAATATCCCTGTAATACAAATACCAATTTTGTGGGAAGTAAAGTAATACAGAATATACAAAGAACAATTAAAAATCACTGATGATTTTTAACTGGTGGCTCACACTTGCAAATCCTAGCTAGACATGTTGCTGATATCTGAGGATTATGGTTTAAAACCAGTCTTCAGAGAACAGATCATGAGACTTTATCTCCAATTATTCATTTAAAAAAAGCTGAAAGTGAAGCTGTGGCTCTAATGATAAAGAACCTTAAATGAAAAAACTAATAGACTGCAATTAGGTCCTGAGTTCAAGTTCCAGTACTGGCACCAAAAACTAAAAATTGAAAATCAATCAATAAATCACTTCTCATCAATAAGGAAACAAATGCTCTAACTTAAAAATTGCTAAAGAGTTTGCGCATGTGGTTCACCCAAGAAGATATTAAATTCACAGGCAATATCAAAGTAGCTAACATCATTAGTCATTAGAAAAATAATACAAATGGAAACAAAAAAACTACATTTTTAAGATAAATGAGATAGATAAATGCAAAAACATTTTGACTATGCCATTTGTAATTATGTTGAATGATGGGATTCAGACCAAAAAATGCATACTGTAGGATTCCACTTAGAAGAATTATAAGAAATGAAAAATTAGAATAATGAGTGTTTTCTAGGTTGGGGATCAGAGGGAGAGAATGAATACATACATAGTATAAGACAAAACATGAGAAAGGATACATAGTAAAGATAGAAAACAAAAATACTCTGTGGTATATTTTGCATACATACATGTTCATACATATATCTCTATCAAAATGGAGATATGTTTATATATGTATCTATTAATTATGTATATATACCTATCTATTAAGACACATATAGATATTTGTATATATATAGATATATTCCAAAATATACATTCAAAAATATCAAGTTGTAAAAGTCAACCATATACATATTACTATGTATCAGTAATACTTTATAATACTATCTATTGAGAAAATAACAAATAAAATCACAGTGATTCATGTAATTTGTTTTTCATTATGGGGCTTGAACTCTGGGCCTGGGTGCTGTTTCCCAGCTCTTCAGCTCAAGGTTGGCACTCTGCCACTTGAGCCAGAGCACCACTTCTGGTTTTCTTGTCGTTAATTGGAGATAAGAGTCTCACAGAGTTTCCTGCCTGGAGCTGGCTTTGAACAGTGATCCTCAGATCTCAGCCTACTGAGTAGCAGGCTTACAGGCATGAACCACGAGCACCCGGTGATTCATGTAATTTTTAAAATCTCTAATTTCTAAAACCTCAGATTTATTAAACCTCTTCTTACTTTTTCTTTCAATTAAAATAAATGATGTAGATTAACAAAACATGTGCCTGAAACTTACTATTTTTTATTGAGGGAGTGTTTCAATTGGATTTTTCAATGCATATACCATAATATTTCTTGAATGTTTATGTTGATTGTTAATTATAATTATGTAACCTTTATCAATTTTTTTGTCAGTCATGGGGCTTGAACTCTGGGCTTGTGTGCTGTCCCTGTGCTCTTCAGCTCAAGGCAAGCACTACTGCTTGAGCCACAGCACCACTTCTGGTTTTTTAGTGGTTTATTGGATGTAAGAGTCTCATGGACTTTCCTTCTCTGGGCTGGCTTTGTACCATGATCCTCACATCTCAGCCTCCTGATTACTAGCATGAGCCACTGGTGCCTGGCTCATCTTCATTTAAACTCTGTTGGAATAAAACATGAATATTGATTATTTTGTTACAGAAGTCTGGCTTGTTATCATTATGCTAATCTTTTTGTAAAATTTAATTATTTCTGTGAATTCTAAAGAAATTGGCTTTTTTGCTATGCAAGTATTGGGATATAAACAAAAAAATCACAGTATAAAAACTTGGATGGGTTAACAATCTTATTTGTATTTATCATAAGGCCCCATAATTTATTAGGTCTTCCAGGTATCTACTAATACTTGTAATTTTAAATCTTGTGATAAAAAAGGGTCAGGTTTTAAATGTACTCATGCAAACTCCAGCAGCATGTGCTGTCATTTACCTGAGGAATTCATTTACAGAACCTTGCCATTTGAACAGCAGGGAGCTAAGTTCCCTGAAGTATCTCTAAGCATTTCAGGCTCAATGAGTCAGGACTAAATAAAACTCAGGTACTGTGAAAATAAACACTTGCCATATAAATCTATGAATGGATGGTTAAGCATTAGCAAGTCTGCACTATCTCCAAGGTCCTTATAGATCATTGAAATCTCAAATTTCGTAAGCTGGAGTGAGTAACCACTCACACTCTAAAGAACAAGATGTCCCCTGATCATCTCACAATTTTGTGTATTAGAAGGGAATTAGAGCACCTAATCAGAATACCAATGGAGAGAAAATGATATTCTAGCAAATACACAATTCTCGAAAGTATACAAAGGATTATTGCTGTCATTTCACCTCAATGGTAGAACACTATAAAACAGTGATAAATTACTTTCATTAAATATCAATTGAAATATGCCACTTGGTTGTAATTCTTTTCTATACCTAGCCAGATGAAAACAATTGCAGAAATGAATTGTACATAAAAGGAGCTTTCTTTTTTTGTCAAAAAATTCCCTCCTAGGAATTGGGAAGACATTCTCAGAAGACAGTTTTATATTTTAGGGAAGTGAAGAGCAAAATGTCTTTCTTTTTAGGTGGATTCAGAGAGAGAGGCAGTCACATTCTCAGTTATGAAGGGGAAGAAGGAACCAAACAGTAGATGGGAATGAGGACCTAATGGGAGAGAGCAGTGTCACTGGAGAATTGCAGTTGAAGGGAGGATGGGATCATTACCTCTTCCCATTTCTCTTTTTCCATTTGGCCAATATATTCCAATTCTGATCGCGCCCACCATGTACCACATCTCTGGCTCCAAAACAAAGAAGCCAACCTAGAAATAAAATAAAACTTCCTTCCTGAAAGTTTAACTTGCAGCAACAGTGAGCTTCCCATGAAGCTGATTGCAGCATTCACTAAACTACCTGGTTTTCTTATATCCTCAATAGTGTGCAGGTGATGCAGGACAGTATCAATTGTCTTGGAGAATTTAAATGAGAATCCATTTTGACTTGAGGCAAAGAAATAGGAGCGTCAAATGATGGAAGGTATAACTCTTCCTTATTATACAAGAAAGGATGCCACAACATCTTAACCTCCAGTAGATCCTATTCTAAAGTGGCGGCTGATAAATACAAACTATGATTAGAGGTCTGTGCAGGTTTTTCAGCCCAGGACTGAAGGTTGTCTACAAATATGGTGACAAAATAAGTCATTGACAGCAGTCTCCTAGGAAGGAATGGACCAAGTGCACACACTGACTGAGGCCTTGCACAAAGTATCACAATGTGTCCTGGAGATTTCTCCTTCAATATTGGTGTCAATCCAGAGTGAAAGAAAGAGACAGGAGAGTGATGAAGAAGTGAAGAAATCACCAGGCACCAATGGGTTCACAATTGTAATGCTCGCTACCTAGCAGTCTCTGAACTGAGGACTGAGGTTCAAATCTAGCCTAAGCAGAAAAGTTCTAAAGACATCATCTTCAACATAGTAAGCAACATGCAGGGTTAGAGGCATGGCTCAAGTGAGAGAGCAACAGCTGTAAGGTAACAAGCTGGTTTTAAATCCTGGTACCAGATGGAGGAAAAAACAGAAAAGAAATAAAATAAAGTTCCCTTGTGAATATAAAATTTAAACTGAGTTGTGAGCAAAAATGTACTAACACAATTTTCTTAGTTGTAAAAATCATGAACAGGATGACATCAGTCAAAATGTATTGTACTCATAAATTGATATATTAAATTGAAAACCCATTGTATAACTATTTAATGCCAATAAAATAAATAAAATAAAAATAGAAATATTAAATTATATATCGTAAGAGATTTCATCATGGCATTTGCATACATACAAAGAAAGGAAATTTGTTTATTTATTGATTGATCAGTGGTGGGGCTTGAACTCTGGGCTTGAGCGCTGTCCCTGTGCTCTTCAGCTCAAGATGAGTGCTCTACCTCTTGCGCCACAGCACCACTTCTGGTTTTCTAGTGATTTTATTGGAGATGAGTTTCACGGACTTTCCTGCCCGGGCTGGCTTGGAACCATGATCCTCAGACCTCAGCCTCATGAGTAGCTAGGATTAAAGGCGTGAGCCATGGGAGTCCAGCTAGAAAGGAACTTTAATAATGTTCACCACCTCAACAGGCCAAAGAACATTTTTTAAAAGATCAAAACACATAATCTTAGTGAGAATTTCAGAATGGGGTAGACTATATTGCTTTAAGTAGATAGATTGACTGGAAATATTGTTGTTTTTCTTTATTTCCAGTCAAATTGTAAGGACATTTCCAGAAACATTATATTCTAACCGTTTCCCCATATTTGTCTATTCTGTGTATCCAAAGTGAAATGTCTTTTTCTATCTAAATTCACCACAGAAATATGTTTGTATTCCAGTTCTCTCCAACCTGCAAGTACATAGATCATGGTTTCCAATTTATCTTTAGCAACAGAGATATATCAAATATTTTTATTTGTTTCTATCTTCTTTTAAAAATATGCTTGAATAATTTTTCATTCTTCATATCGTGAATGGTACTTAGAAACTTACTGGGAAAAATAAAAAGGAAAATGTTCAGATTATTTCTTGTTCCTAAACATCATACTAAATACACATGCATTCGAGTATTTATGCATGGGAATTCTGTCGATTGTACACACGGTTGGTATAGAGCTACATCAAAATTGTAGGCAACAAAAATAAGGTTTATATGTTTTGATAAGGGAAGTCTAATTTTTCATGGATTTAATTCGCAAAAAATTATAACTGTAAACTGCAATAAAGATATGATCTTTGATCAGCTATTCATTTAGTTTTACCTTTCAATTTCATTTCTTTACATTGCAATGTTGAAATTTCTTGACACCGATGAAAATGATACAAAACTCAGTGAAAGATTTTTAAATATAACTTCATTGCACTCCCACAAATATTAGAAATCTTATATAAGAAGAGCATAATTTCTCAAAAGACACAAGATAGAAAGTAGGGATATATTATATTATATTATATTATGTTATATTATATTCATATAATATACTAACACTCCTGACCCGGGAAAGTAGTGACAAAAATAACATTACAAGACTCTTTCGAGTCCTTGTAATTGGAATGAGTCCACTTTAAATCCTTTCATAAGGATCCATTGGATGGCAAGTCTGGTGCCAGCAGCTGTGGTAACTCCAGCTCCAATAGTGTATATTAAAGTTGCTGGAGTTATAAAGCTCCTAGTTGGATCTTGGGAGTGGGCAGTGATCCGTCGTGAGGTGAGTCATGCCTCTCGGTGCTCCCTTCCATACTATTAGCTGAGTGTTCCACCCAGGCTGAACCATTTTGAAAAAAATTTCAAAGCAGACTGGAACTGGACTTAACTCTCCAATTAAGCAACATAAACTGTCTAGTTGGATTAAAAAGCAAGATCCTTCTATCTGCTGATTTCAAGAGTCACACCTTGCCCATAAAAACAAACATATTCTGAAAGTGAAAGGCTGAAATAAAATCGACCAAGCAAACGACCCCCATAAACAGGCCGGAGTTGCAATTCTAATGTCAGATAAACTAGACTGAAAATTAAAATTCGTGAGAAGAGATAAAGAAGGTCGCTACATACTAATTAAGGGATCTCTCCTTCAGGGGGATATTACAATTTTAAATATCTATTCACTGAAAAACGGAACACCCACATTCATCCAAGAAACACTACTTTTCTTCAAATCGCACATAGATCCAAAGACATTATTTGTTGTGAACTTTCACACACCACTATCCCCACTACATAGATCAACTCAGCAAAAACTCAACAGAGAAACCGCAGATCTAAACAACTGCATAGATCAACAGACACCTACTGAATATTTCAACCAGCAGCATCTGAATACACGTTTTTCTCAGCAGCACACAGAACATTTTCCGAAATAGACCACATTTTAGGTCACAAAGCAAACGTCCAAATTCAGAAACATTGAAGTTATGTCTTGTATTCTCTCAGACCACAAGGAAATAAAATTAGAACGCAACACCATAAGCCACAAAAGAAAGTTCTGTAACACACGGAGCGTGAAAAACACACTGTTGAATCAACAGTGGGTTGTGAAAGAGATTAGAAAGAAATTCAAGTGTTCATGATATTCCACTAAAATGAACACACAAATTACCGGCTGCTCTGGGACACAGCAAAGGCAGTACTCAGGAGCAAGTTTATAGCTCTGAGTTCCTACATCAACAAATTGGGGAAATATGAAACCAAGAATTTAATGTGACATCTGAACTTCCTTGGAAAAGAACAGCAAGCTAAACCCCAATCCAGTATATGGAAAGAAATAATTAAAATTAAATCAGAATTAAACTAATTAGAATACAAAAATCTATAGCAAGAATTAACAAAACAAAGAGTTTTTCTATGAAAAAATTAACAAAATTGACAGACCTTTAGCAAATTTTATCATAAAAAGAAGGGAACACACCCAAATAAACAAACTCAGAGATGAGAATGGAAACATCATCACCGAAACAACCAATATTCAGATCATTATAAGGAAATACTTCTCAAAACTTTATGCTAATAAGTTTGAGAATCTGGAAGAAATCACGATTTCCTAGCAAATATCAACATGCGAAAATTAAACCAAGATGAGTTAAATCAACTTAATAGGTCCATATCAAGCACTGAAATAGAAACAGCAATAATAGACCTTCCATCTAAGAAAATCCCAGGACAGGATGGATTTACACCTGAATTTTATAAGGCCTTCAAAGTAGAACTCACTCCAATTCTCCTCCAAATCTTCAATGAAATTGAAAGAGAATGTTCACTACCAAACACTTTCTATGAAGCCATCATAACCCTCATCCCCAAACCAGACATGGACTCATCAAAGAAAGAACTATAGACCCATTTCTTTGATGAACATGGTTGCAACAAAATTTTGGCCAATCAACTTCAAAAATTCATAAAAAAATCATACACTATGATGAAACAGGATTCATTTCAAGCATGCAATATACACAAATCAATTAACATAATTCATTACATCAAGAGCAAGGATAAGAATCACGTGGTTATCTCAATAGATGCAGAAAAAGCATTTGACAAGATCCAACACTCCTTTATGATGAAGGCTCTGGAAAATTAGGAATCTATGGAACAATCCTCAATACAACAAAGGCTGTGAATGTCAAACCTACAGCCAGCATTATACTTAATGGTGAAAACCTAAAGCCATTTCCTCTAACCTCAAGAACAATACAAGGATATCCACTCTCTCCACTTCTCTTCAATTTAGTATTAGAATGCCTAGCTACAGAAATAAGATGCAAACATAAAGAGGATCCAAAGAAGGAAAGATGAAATAAAACTCTCCCTCTTTGCACATGACATGATTTTGTATTTAAAGAATCCCATGGACTCCACTCCCAAATTAATAGCTATGATTCAAAACTTTGGCAAAGTAGCAGGGTATAAAATTAACCTTCAAAAATCTATGGCTTTTCTGTATGCCAACAATGAGAAAGTGTGGCTGAAATCAGGAAAGCCACTCTTTTTGGAACAGTCCCACAAAAAAATAAAATACATAGGAATTAACTAAAGAAGTGAAGGACCTCTACAAGAAAAAATAAAAACCTGTAAAAGGAAATCAAAGCAGAATTTAGAAATTGGAAAAGCTTCCCATGCTCCTGGATTGGAAGGATCAACATCGTGAAAATGGCAATACTTCCCAAGGCTATCTACAAATTCAATGTGATACCTATCAATATTCTAATCTAATTCTTCAAAGAAATAGAAGAGACAATCCAAAAATTCATATGGAACTATAAAAGACCCGAATAGCAAAAACAATCCTTAACAGAAACAACAGTGTTGGGGGAATAGCAATACCAAATTTCAAAATCTACTACAAAGCCATAGTAATCAAAACAGCTTGATACTGGCACAAGAACAGACCTCAGGACCAACGGAATAGAATTTGAAACCCAGAAATGAACCCACAGACCTATAGCAATCTAATCTTCGATAAGGGACCTACAAACATAGAATGGAAAAAGACAGCCTCTTCATTAAATCGTGCAGGCAAAATTGGTTTAACACCTGTAGAAAACTAAAGTTAGATGCCTCTAAATCACCCTGCACCAGAATCAACTCCAAATGTATCAAAGACCTCGTAGTCAAAGCAGGCACCCTGAAAATATTACAGGACGGAATAGGAGAAACCCTAGGTCTTCTTGGGACAGGCTGAAATTTTCTTAATAGAGATCCAGAAACACAATAAATCAAAGAAAGGTTGGGCAAATGGGATTGCATGAAGGTGCAGAACTTCTGCATAGCAAAAGACAAAGTTAGCAAGATCAATAGAAAGCCCATGGATTGGGAGAATATATTCACTTGCCATACAATGGACAAGGATCTCATACCTAAAATATACCTGGAAATCAGAAAATTAAATCCCCCAACAACAAATCCTCAAAGAACCAATTACCCAATAAATAAGTGGGATAAAGTCTTACAGAGAAAGTTCTCTGAAGAGGAAATAAGAATGGCCAATAGACACATGAAGAAATGTTCAACCTTTCTAACCATAAAAGAAATTCAAATCAAAACAACATTGAGATACCACCTCACCCCAGTTAGAATGCTATAATCAAGAACTCTAATAACAACAGATGCCGGAGGGTATGTGGACAGAAGGGAAACCTACTGCATTGTTGGTGGGAGTGTAATCTTGTTCAAACACTTTGGAAAGTAGTATGAAGTTTCCTCAAAAGACTCCACATAGAGCTCCCCTATGACCCAGCAATCCCACTTTTGGGCATTTACTAGAATGATCACAGACCAGACCTTAATAAAGCTACCAGCACAACTATCTTTATTTCAGCATTATTTACCATGCATGAGATATGGAACCAACCCAGACACCCCTCAGTAGATGAATGGATCAAGAAAGTGTGATATATATTTATGTATATATATATATATATGTATATATATATACATACACACACACATATATGTATATGTATGTATACACACAATGGAATTCTATGCCTCCCCCATTTGTTAGGAAATGGAAAGACTTGGAAAAATATATTTAATAAATTCTGCCAGGCCCAAAGAAAAATATGTCCCATGTTTTCCCTTATTTGCAATAATTAGTATACATCTGGGACAAGTAGAAAAGGTCAAAAGCTATGGACATATGACCTGATAAAATGAAGTTAAGCAAAATGAACACCCACTTAGGGGCTCAAGTGTTTTTTTTCTCTTTCTTGCTATTGTTTCTAACACATTCATAATGTACCATGTGATTTTTTTGTTGCTTTGTATATTCCTCCCCTTATGATATAACCCTTATTCTCACTAAATTTGATGACGGTATAATTTGTGGAGGGGTAGGGAAAAAACAAAATGTTTAAATAGGGATACAGGTTGACCCATTTTAGCAATGAGATGTACAAGACACTACATAGGAAAACGAACTTTACAATTTACGGGTGGGAGTTGGCTGGGTGGGGAAGAGTGTAGTTGCAGAGATGGAAGGGAAGGTATGGTAGGGGAAAAACAAAGGAGGAGGCAACAATGCTTGATAAGAAATGTACTCATTATCTTGCTCATGTAACTAACTCCACTGTACAGCATTTTCACAGTAAAAAAGTTAAAGAAAAGAAAATGAACTTTACAATTTAGGGGGGCAAAGGGGAAAACATAGTTATGGAAGTGGGAGGGAAGGGATGGTATGGGACACACAAAGAAAGGCAACAAAGCTTGTTCATGTAACTGTAACCCCTCTGTACAATATTTTTACAATAAAAAGATATTAAAATATACTAACATTATATAAGTATTAATATAGCATATATAATATATTTGAATATATTATGTGTAATATATCATAAATAATGAAAATATATTATAAAATGTATATACAACATATATAGTATATACATGATGTATATATAATGTATATATATATAATGTACATATAATGAATATATATAAACATATACATACATAAATAATGTATATATACTATATACTAATACTATATAGTATATATACAAAATATGTAATAAATTATATATCATAATATCATATAATATAAAATTATCATTTAATATTAATATTATATTAAATATACTGAAGATGTACTACAATTCCAATGATTAATGCTTGTATCCTTAGCTACCTAGGAGGCTGAAATATGACGATCGAAGGAATGTATCAGAGATATCTCTAATTGACCACAGAAAAAATAGGCATAAAGGGAGCTGTGGCAAAAAAAAAAAAAAAAAAAAAAACTCAGGGTCAGGTGTACCTGGTATATAAGGCTGTGACAGTGTGACAATCCCACATGTCACTGTTCTCCAGAGTCAGTACCCATCTGTCAGTTCTGATATCTCCAGATTCAGAGGAATTATGTGTTTGCTGGGTATACATGGAGCATGATGTTCGGTGGGCCACTTCTTGTTCAAACCTTATCTGTGCCTATAACATGAAATTTCCCTGCATTTCCTCATAGGCGCTTCTTTCGCTGCCTGAATAAGTCTTATTTTTCAAGTGTTCAACAATTGATCCTGGCTACTACTACTTGTGAAAAATAAATACCCTCATAGGTTGTATAATTCTCACTAGATTTTAAATGTGTTTTATGTATTGTATAAGTTCCATAGCCTTATATTGTCTCATGAAGTACTGCTGTCTTTAGAACTGTTAACATTTTAAAATTCAAACATTTAATTTGAGTGGGAGAATGGTTGAACTCAAAGCTTCAC
Organism: Dipodomys merriami; assembly: GCF_024711535.1. Taxonomy (NCBI): domain Eukaryota; kingdom Metazoa; phylum Chordata; class Mammalia; order Rodentia; family Heteromyidae; genus Dipodomys; species Dipodomys merriami. The sequence continues at coordinate 26,978 of NW_027202595.1, read as the reverse complement.
AAATTCTAGGCAATTTTTTCCCACCCCAAAGACAATTTTCACTTTGATGATTCTCCATCCCAATTGTTATTCCTGAGACTACCAAGGCACTCTATAATTTATATGAAGAAGACAACATGACATATTATAAATAATTAAATTACATATTGTATATAATGAATATATTTGAATATATTGAATATAATGAATATGTTGTTTATGAATTATAAACAATTATAACCATTCACAGCATAAATTATAATCATATATATTATATAATATAAAACATAGAAAACATAATTTATAAACATATACCACTACACATATTCATGAAAGTAATGATATTCTTTCTTGTATTTAGGATACTAGCACTCCATTTATACCCATTAGGTATAATGATAACATTATATTTTACATTAATGAACATTACCATGTATTGGATCTTTTCCTTTTAGCAAACACTAGGGCAATTTCCTCCCTTGAAAATCGTTTGAACAGGAATGGATATTGGTTATTTGCATGTTTTTGTTATGGTATTGTGTCTTAAACTTAGTCCCTTGAACTCTTGAAGACCCTCTTTGCTCATGGCTGGCATTCTACCCCTTGAACCACATAAGGTCACAAAGATGTAATATCTAAAATAATGGGTTGTGAAGTTGACTCAGTGGTAGAGTGCTTGCCTCACATGCATGAGGCCCTGGATTCGATTCCTCAGTACCACATAAGCAGAAACAAGCCGGAAATTGCACTGTGGCTCAAGTGGTAGAGCACTAGCCTTGAGCTGAAGAGCTGAGGGACAGCGCCCAGGCCCAGAGTTAAAAACCAAAAAGAAAACAAAAAACAGAAACAGACCCCAAAAAAATGAGTATCCTAAAATCATTAAGAAAACATTGATGCTAGTGAATATTTTCATTTTCAATAAATTAGATTCGAATATTTTTTTCATTCTAAAACTTCCTCTTTCATTGTTTTTTTCCAACTAATCGGTAACTACAATTTATTCTATGTTGGATACAATGAAAATACAAGATTTATGCACTGTGATTGATATTTCTTTAACCATTTTGTATTTTTTTTTATGTTTTGAGGGGTCCAGTCGTGGGGCCTGAACTCTGGGCCTGGGCACTGTCCCTCAGCTCTTCCGCTCAAGGCTAGCGCTCTACCACTTGAGCCACAGCGCCACTTCTGGCTTTTTTCTTTTTGCTTATGTGGTGCCGAGGAATCGAACTCAGGGCCTCAGGGATGCAAGGGAAGCGCTCTACCACTGAGACATCTTCCCAGCCCCATTTTGTAATATTTAAAAACATATTGTATATCCTATATATTCACAGTACTTTTAATTATTTCATAATTTTATTTTTTGTTTTTGATTTTGTTTTGGTCTGCTATGGGGCTTGAACTCTGGACCTGGGCAGTGTCCCTGAGCTCTTCAGGACGAGGCTAGCAATGTACCACTTTTAAGCCACAGCAGCACTTCCGGATTTCTAGTGGTTAATTGGAGAAACGAATTTCATGGGCTTTCCTACTGGGGCTGGTTTTGAACCACATCCTCAGATTTCAGAATCCTGAGTAGCTACGATTAAAGGCATGAGCCACCAGCACCAGTCTCCCTTATCGTTTTTAAATCAAAATAAGAAATGATAGCATATTTTTAACTCGGTTGCAGGAAAAGTGTAACAATCTAGTAATTAAATTCACATTTATCAAAACTTGAATGAGAAGTCGACTCTCTCTTGAGAGGAGGAAGATGAATGAGCTTGGGTTTGGTCTTGCCCCAGTTTATCCCTTATCAATCTCCATCAGGTTGTGATGGGGAGAGCTGTCAGCAGTGGATTACCTGTCTTAAAACCCTAGAAAAGCACGTGCTATGGGAATAGAAAACAGAAAATGCATTGGTGTGGCGAGCAGGTGTTTGACTTTGGAAATAGAAAACAGGAGTTCTGCTAGGAGAAAAGTGCATCATCAGAGCAAAAGAAATCACAAACATTATTCTGGTCACTAGTGGCATAATCCCTAGCTACTCTGGAGGCTGAGATCAGAGGATACAGTTTGGAGACACCCCAAGGATGAATGTCTGTGAGACTCAAATTTTCACTTCATGAACAAAAACATGGAAGTTGTGCTGTAGTTCAAGTGGTAGAGCTCTAGCATTGAGCAAAAGTCTTAGACCCTGAGTTCAAGCCTCAAGACCACCACTCATCACTCATACACAAAAATAATATTTAAAAAGTCACAAAATTGTACTTTTGTTTACATTGAATACCATGTGGAATAAGATTGCTTTCGAAAAGGGGATGTTTAAAGCCGTAAAACTTGCACCAGTGAGGGCAAGTTAGATTTTTTTATTGTGAAAATACTGTACAGAGGGGTCACAATTACATGAGCAAGGTAATGAGTACATTTCGTATCAAGCATTGTTGCCTCCTCCTTTCTTTCCCCTTCCCATCCATTCCCATCCACCCCTCCAAAGTTGTAAAGTTCATTTTTTGACATAACAACTTGTACATCTCATTGTTGCAATGGGTCCACCTGTATCCCTATTTATACGGTTTGTTTTTACCTTTCCCTTCCACAAACTATACCAACATCAAATACGATGAAACCAGGGGTTATACCATGTTTGAGGGACACACAAAGCAACAAAGAAATATCTTTTAAATATGTTAGAAACATATATCTATATATAAATTATATATACAATGTATATACATTATATATATTATATAATATATTATATATACATATTTTATATGCATTATATAATATATTTGATTATTTATATGTTATACATAATATATTCAAATATATTATATATACTATATTAATATTTATATTTTAGTATATAATGTTAGTATATTTAATAACTTTTTAATGTAAAAATACTGTAGAGGGGTTACAGTTACATGAACAAGCATTGTTGCCTCTTCCTTTTTTTTGTCACATACCATCCCTTCCCTGTTGTTTCTAATGTACTATGTGATTTTTTTGTTTCTTTTGTATGTTCTTCCCCCATAGTATAACCTCTGTTGTCACTGTATTTGATTCTGGTGCCCTGCATCTTGTATATACATTTTTCTAATTTGGGGAGGTGAGGGGAAATAACAAAATGCTGAAATAAGGATACAGGCTGATTCATTGTAACAATGAGATGTACAAGACATTATGTTGAAAAGGAACTTTAGCCATTCTAACTGAATGAATTGGTATCTCGTCGTTTTGATTTGCATTTCTTTTATGGGTAGAGAGGTTCAGCATTTCTTCATGTGTTTATTGGACATTCTTATTTCCTCTTCAGAGAACTTTCTCTTTAAGTCTTTATCCCACTTATTTATTGGGCAGTTGTTTCTTTGTGGATTTGTTGTTGGGGGATTTAATTTTTTTGATTTCTAGGTATATTTTATATGAGACTCTTGTCTATTGTATGGCTAGTGAAGATCTTCTCCCAATCCATGTGTTTTCTATTGATCTTTCTAGCTATGACCTTTGCCATGCAGAAGCTCTACCATTTTATGCAATTATATTTGTCCAACCTTTCTTTGATTTGTTGTGTTTCTGAGTCTCTATTAAGAAAATTTCAGCCTGTGCCAAGGAGACCTAGGGTTTCTCCTATTTCCTCCTGTTATGTTTTCAGAGTGTTTGCTTTTACCCCAAGGTCTTTGATCCATTTGGAGTACATTCTGTTAGAGGGTGATTTATAAGGAGCTAGCTTTAGTTTCTACAAGTGATAAACCAATTTTGCCAGCACCATTTACTGATGAGTCTGTCTTTCTATTTTTTTAGGTCCCTTATCGAAGGGTCCTATGGCTATAGGTCTGTGGGCTCATTTTTGGGTTTTCAATTCTATTCCATTGGTCCTGAGGTCTCACCCCAGTTAGAATGGCTATAATCAAGAACTCTAATAACAATAGATGCTGGAGGGGATGTGGACAGAAGGGAACCCTACTGCATTGTTGGTGGCAGTGTAAACTGTTCAACCACTTTGGAAAGCTGTGTGAAGTTTCCTCAAAAGACTCCACATAGAGCTCCCCAATGACCCAGCAATCCCACTTTTGGGCATTTTCCTGAATGATCACAAATAAGACCATACTAAAGCTACCAGCACAACTATAAGTATTGCAACATTATGTACCATAGCTAAGATATGGAACCAACCCAGATGCCCCTCAGTAGATGAATGTATCGAGAAAATGTCAATGCCTCCATCAGAAAGAATGGCATTGCCCTTTTGTTAGGAAGTGGAAAGATTTGGAAAAAAATTATATGAAGTGATGTAAGCCAGGCCAAAGAAACATAGGTACCATGGTTTCCCTTATTTGCAATAACTAGTATTAAAATAAAAACAGATGAACAGTTAGCAATGTAATAAAAGCCATATTGTCTGAATTTCAAGGAAACTTTCTTTAGGAAATAACATCAGGGGTGACTAACATAACAGGTGTAGATCCATGTGCTACAACTGAGTGTGTAGACCATCTGGAAGCTGCTGTTGTAAAGTATCTGATATTTCATTAATAATGAAGGAAAGCTAGCTAACAGTATTTATTAGGATGATTACGTTTCTTGGAGAACAGTGGTGATCACCTGCTTACCTATTATCTGTACTGCATGGAGAAAGGTTTTTCATGCCCAGACCCATGTTTATAATCTTGGAGTTCTTCCATGAAAAGAAGCATGATTCCGTGGAGAAATTTTTTTGCACAGATTTTTTTGAGAGCTTTCCTCATCTGTAGTGAAGTCTCTGGCTCTCAGAAAATTGGCCTATGCTAATTTTATTATAGATCCTGTCAATACATTTGGAGCTAATTTCTCCCAGAATATAAACACTGACCATTTTGATCCTTATCCAAAATTTTTGGCTTTAACTTTTCCTAAAATGAAAAGCAACAGAAGGAAAAAGAAACCACCACCAAAACAACAACAATTCCTCAAAGACCCTATTTGAAGATCACATTAAATATCTATGTAACTTCATTCAAAATTATTATCTCACTATCTCAAAGCAAATTTCGAAAAGGAAGTAAAACAATGTCTGTATTTCGTATATTCACTATCCTCAACAACAATAATAACCTTTTGTAATAATGACCTTGGAGATACTCTGAAAGTTCATTTATGAGTGTAGCATGTATGCTGAATATGGTAGGCTTTAGCAAAATAAGGCGAGTCAAGAAAGCTTGCATACAAATAGACAATGTGATATACCTCTGAAACAGTAATCAAACACAAAAACTATAAAAAAATGGACCATGTCTTAATAATCACAGGACTCAATAAATGAAAGAGGCATGAGCAGAAGTGGAATATCCCTAAATTATATCTAAATTTTATTGCTAGTGCCTTTTCTATATATCTGGGTGACTTCATTCATACATTCTGGAATTCTAACATTATCAGAGGCCTATTATGATACAATTGGAGAATCTTAGATAAAATCTCCAGGAATCAAACTTATTATGGATGTCAAGTGCATGATAATTTTTAGAATAGAAAATGTACCTGTCATATGAAAAGAATAACAGTATAATACATGGAAATAAAATGTCATGAGAGTAAGAAGCAGCTCATATTTATTGTAATTTATTTTGTTGACCATATGATTAACAAAGCTAGTTAACATATTCTATTTTCTGAAAATTCCAGGGAGAGGTCATAGGACAGACAAAATTATAGAAAGTCTTTCATTCCACTTATTTGAATTAAATTTGTCCATAATATTTTACCTTAAAATTCAAGGTCTTCCTAAAAAGAATTGCTTTCATTTAATTGAAATGATATATTTTCAAAACATACCTTTTCTCATTAAAGTGTAGGAAGACCATGATGTATACTCTCTTGAAATCACATATTATTCAAAAATGACTGTATGGAAATCGAAACATAGATGAAATAGGGATCTCTTGGAAGATAAAAAAATTAGATGGAACTTTTACAACTTTTTCAGACATAGGATTTGAATAATAGAATAGTTTTATGTAAGTTTTTGTTAATCATATGCATATCACAATATAACATATAAATATAGAATAAGCATTCTATATATAATGTTAGTGTAGTTTATAGAATTAGCATTTTTATTCTATATTTATTTATAGCTATTCTATATTCTATATTTATATATTATATATTATATAAAATTATATTACAATATATTATGCTACAATTATTTTATAATATGTTACAATTTCAATTCTATATATATTCTATAGTCTATATTTATATACGTAGCAGTTATTCATATATATGAACTTTTATATGAGTTTTTATTAATCATGTATAATATATTCTATTCTATATTCTATCTTCTATACTGTAGTATAGTTTTCTGTACACAAGGAGAAATGGATATATGTGTGAATATATTATATGTAGATATATAAATATACAAACAAATGTGTATATACATTCATTTTCTGGTATTGGCACTCACACGGCCTCTTAGCTTCTTTGCTCAAGGGGCTGGTACTCTATCTCTTAGCCACACTTGCACTTGTTAACTAAGGATAGTCTTGTGACATTTCCCATCTGAGCTAGCTTTGAACTGCTATCCTCAGAATGCAGCCTCCTGAGTAGCTAAGATTACAGGTGTGAGAGAATAGTACCTTGCTTCACAAGGCATTAATTTATAGATATATTATTAATTTATAGATTTTTATTAATTTATAGAATACTATTTTTAAGAGAAATTATATAATCATTGATGAAAGCATAAGATTCTATTTATTGACAGCATCAGAAGACTAAAATTCCTTTTTTCCCAAGGAAAATTAATTATTTTATCTGACTTACTCATTAGAGAAGATTTTTAATATTTGCATATTACTCATTTTCTGCGTTCTACTTTCATATCTTATCTCTGCATGCTAAAATGTTAATTCATCCTTTTATAAGATGGTCTTTTGTTACTTCTCTTCAAGCTGAATTCTCTTCTCTGATAGGTTTTAATCCTTCAAGAGCAATCGTTTTCCATCTTTATATTCATTTTTCATAATCTCATAGCTCAATATACCTGAAATGAACCTTCTGTCATGTCATGTTCTTGCTCAAATGTTTAGCTGTTTCCTATTATCTACAGGATAAATTGCACTTCCAGACTGATATTCAAATTTCTCACTAATGAAGACTGATCTTTCCAGAATCCTTCAATTGTAAAATATAATATCAACTGATGCTGAAATCTTTAGTCACTTCCATAGAAGATATTTAAGTCTTCCATTTTCAAATACTCGCAGTGAATATCATTTTCTAATTAGTCAATATAAATCCAAAACTCATTTCTGGAACAATTCAGATTTCTTTTCTTGGTAGAACACAGTAGAGCCTTTTTTTACATTTCTCATACAGTAATATAGTCTATAGTATAGTCTCATATAGTCTAGAGTAATTAATTCTCTTGAATTTCGATCAGGTAATTTAAAACAAATCTTACTTGAGCTATTTCTTTCCATTGTCATTAAATAATATTAGTTTTATAAAATTCACAATACCCACAGATGCCCCAAATACATTAGCTATTAATACTTTCAAAAATACCTAAATATCTATACTAGATTGTAAGACAGTGTAACTAACAAGTCCCTTTACTGCAGAGAACTACACACACACACACACACATACTATAAGGCATAAAAGGAGACATCTATATAGCATTACTGACTTAGAAGTAATGAATCAATATTTATCTTTTTTTACGAAATAGCTTCAATAGTATCATGTCCCATTGTGCAGTAAGCAAGATTATTCCCATCGCTCGCTGAAATTCCACCTGTAATTACCAATGGAACAATTTCCCTTTCTTAATCGCATGTTTGTTTCTAGAAAAATAAAGAAATAGATGTTTTTGCTATCTCTGAGTCAAGTATCTTGGCCTATAATACTTGAACTTTTAATCCAACTGCAATATAGTTTCCTACTTATTTGATTATAGGAGAAAAGCAATAACTTAGGAAATGAGATGAAGAATGTAAATATAGCCAAGGCCTATTTCTGAACATGAGAGCCATATGAAATATAGTCTTGTTAAATTAGTCAAAGCATTATTGAAATTTTAACACCTATGCAATTTGTTTGATGTAAGAAATATTGTAAAATATTTCAATGAAAATATTAGTAAACTTAGGAAGGACAAATCAAATGAATGCACATAGTGAGGATAATAATTTAGCAGATTTAAAGTTTTAAAATCTAGTCTGTGTAGTTAAAAGTGTGGAAAAATAAAATCTGAGTAAAATAGGAGAACGTTATATCACACAGCTGCTCAGTTTTTATAAGGGAGATGATTAGAATCAAAGAAATACTAAATTAAAAGATGAATGTAACCATCACAGAAATAATGGATAACTTCTATATAAAATAGAAAAGAGGATGAAATTGAACAAAAGAAACTAGGATAATTGAAATAGAAGCATTAATTGAATTTATCTGATGACACACAAAGGGAAAGAGTTCAAAACCTTCAATTATTATGGAAAAATGATTAAAAAAGAGAGAGCAGAAGGAATGAAAATGTCTCACAAACTTCAGTGAAGACAATTGCAATAAAGTCTACCCTTAAATATAGTTTCTTGAATTTTTCCCCTAAAACACAGGCCAAAAAGAAACCAGAATAAAAGGAACTTCTTAAACCTGCCAAGTTTAGGTAAGGAAAGAACATTTAGTAAGTTCTGCATTATATGTTTTGAAAAATAGTGATCTTCACTGGCGATCCAGCTGCATTTTCTCTTGTATTTACTAATTCCCTAAGAATTTAATTATGTGCATTTTGCTTAAGATAAAAAGGCTACTCATTTGCCACATAGGCTACTCTCCAAATTTCCAACATTTTTATTATTTCTTTCTCCTTTTCTTGATTTCCCCTTCTTCGTCCTTTACCTCCTCCTTCTCTCTTTCTCACCCTTCTTCTTACTCTTTGCTCTTCTACTCACTCCTCCTTTTGCTTCAGCTGTCATTGTTCTTTCTGTCCCAAAACAATCTGACAACCAACATGTTCTTCTTCTTGCCCTCTTTTTTCTTCTGCTCATCTTTGTCCTTGGCTTCTTCCCTTTTTCTCTTTTGTCCCTTCCCCTCTTCTCTTCTCTTCTCTTCTCTTCTCTTCTCTTCTCTTCTCTTCTCTTTACTCTTCTCTTCTCTTCTCTTCACTTCTCTTCTCTCCTCTCCTCTCCTTTCTTCTCCACTCCTTTCCTCTTCTCTTCTCCTCCTCTCTTCTCTTCTTCTCTCTTGTCTCTTCTTCTCTACTCTCCTCTCTTCCTTTGTCTTGTCTTCTCTCTCTTCTCTTCTCTGCTCTGCTCTTTTTCTCTATTTTGTCTCCTTAACAATAATCTTAATAAGATCATCTCTTTAAGAATAATCTTGTCTCCTGTGTCCTAGATTTCTCTATTAATGCTTTAATTCACTTAATGACATTTGTTTGTGGCATAATTTTAATATAACCAAAACCTATTTTAAATGTAACAGAAAAATAGCAGTACAGTAACCAAAGTCCTAAAGAATGCTTTCCACTTTTTACATTTCTTCTACAACCATATCATCCTAGAGTTAGTACTATTAACAAACTCTAATACATATCAAAAGCTCATTGTTTGGATGAGAATAACTAGCATTCAGTAAGAACACATTTAATCATAGGTACTTCGTAATAATTTTAGAAATATTAATTTGTTTTACTCTTCATAGCAATCATAGATATTATTGTTATAATCAGGTTAAAGACAAGAAAATTTAATGAAAGATTAATTAATATAACTACAGATAGTTAGCTTACACTATTAATCCAGGCTATGAGCGTCATGAAAGCAGTACATCCTAAGATAAATTACATTGTCTTATAAAAATTAGTCAGAATCTGTAGGATATTTTACTATTTTGAGATGCAAAGATGCTTATTGTAAGATCTTCATAGGTGGATTTTGAAGATAATATCTCCATGACAAGAAACAGAAGCTGGATGCTGGTGATTGGCAACTATAATTAAAGCTATTTGGGAAGCTGAGATCTAAGCACTATGCTTCAAAGTCAGCCCGGGCAGTGAAACTCTTATCTAATTAACCAATAAACTACTGAAATTGGACTGTGATTCAAATACTAATACAGTGTCAGCCTCAAGTAAAAATACCATCAAGATCCCAAAGCCCTGAGTTTAAGTCACAGTCCTCAAACATACATACATACATACATACATACATACATAAATTAATTTGTGTTATATATTGATATATATTATACATACATAAATATGTTAATACAGAAAGGAATAAGGAATTGTGGCATTAAAGTCTCTTAACATGCAATTTAAGCATTAATTTTGCAAAATAAAATGAGCATGAAATTTCAACATTATGAGTATATGTTTATTTGAATTAGGGAAGGGAAGGGGAACAACAAAATGGTGAGACAAAGGACAAAGGGTGAACCACTGCAGCATTGATATTCATAAGACAATATGTTGCAAATGTTTTACCACTTGGTGCGGAGCACTGGAGGCGGGGATGGGCAAAAACTGAGGGAGGGGAAACAATGTTTTACAAGAAATATACTCAATACCTGACCTATACAACTATAATCCTTCTGTCCATCACCTTTACAATTAAATTAAATTAAAAAAGAATTAAAGAATGAAGCTATAATTTGTATTAAGTAAAATACTCATTTTGAGTATTCACTAGGAATACAATGGAATACTAGCAGAAGACTTTAGGGTTCTCTGCTTTTATGTATAATCAATGTATTACTGAGTTTATATAGTTTCACAATTTAGGACAGCTATTAAATTTCTTAACATTTAAAAATCAGAAAATTATGTAAGCAGTGTATTTTTCACTGAAGAGTCATATTTAATATTTTAAGTTAATTAAATTTGCTGTTCCAAACTATTAAGCATACTATCAATAATATTCTTAGAAATCTATTTCATTTGGTTCCCAGAACATAATAGTGATAGCCTACAACATGGAGAAAATAGGCTGAGTCCTCACTGAAGCCAGAAGAGCAGAGATCTGTCACTGGTATCTGTATTTTTACTTCAAAATATTGCCTTAAAGAGGGAAAATCAAGTTTATAGACTATTGAATGTTATTGATCGCCAATAAATATTATCAGGCCATCAAAAAGAGAAAAAAAACTATTCATTTCAAACATTGTGCTTAATTCTTAAAACTATACCTCGTATACTACAGTAAGAAAATACACTACAATTTTTTCAAACTTTTAATGCTGAAGAGTATAGATGTTTGTAGCATGTAAATAAATATACAAGGATATTGTAATTCATTTACATTTCTACGTTTCCTAACACTGAAAATACTTGTGTTTAAAATATTTAGTTGGATGCTGATAATTAATGATGGTCTCCTAGCCATTTAGAAGACTGAGATGTAAGGATCCCAGTTCAAAGCCAGCCTGGGGAGACAATTGAGAGACTCCAATTAACTAGTAAAATAATAGAAGTCGTGGTGTGGTTCAAGTTGTAGAGCACCAACCTTGAGTGGAAAATGCTAAGTAAGACTGTAAGCTACTGAGTTCAAAACCCAGTACTGACAAAATAAGGAAAAGGAAATATTCACAAACCTGGAAAAATTGAGAAAATGGTGTATATTCCTATGTTTCTTTTATAAGTCATAATTCAGTCCCTACTCACATGGATAAATTTCAAGATAGAGTTTTTTTGGCATTCTGAAATGCATGATCATATTACTTGTTTGTTTCTTGAGACTGTTCCTTAAATTTATTAAAATGTTTAAAATTAGACTATTTTCCTTTATGCAGGGCTGGGCAATGTCCTTGAGCTTCTTATGCTCAAGTCTAGCACTCTACCACTTGAGCCACAGCTCCACTTCTGGCTTTTACTGTTTATGTGGTCCTGAGGAATTGAACCCAGGTCTTCATGTATGCTAGGCAAGTACTCTACCACTAAGCCACGTTCCCAGCCCTTGTACATCTTTTAGAATGAGAATAAAAGTAAAATTGTTTGAATAGATTCTAGAAAATCATGGTTCCTAGAATCTTAATCATGAATGCCATTTTTGCCTCACCACTATTTTCTTTAAAATTCACAAAGAATTTGTATTACTTATCTTCACTTTATATATAGATATAGTATATATATATATATATATACACACACATATATCTGAACTTTTATACATATGTATATTCACATATATATGTAGGTTATGTAGATTTTAACATATGAACTCAGGGACTCATGCTTACAAGGCATGCAATATAACACTTGACCTTACTTGCCTCTTTCTTTATTTTCCAAATTAAGTACCATTTTGGGTGCCTAGGGCTGCTGAGCCTACAGCTCTTACCATAACGGAAATCACAGGTGCATGTTACATTGTACAGATGTTCGGTGTAACAGGTCCTCTCTAATTGCACCAGCTGGCTTCAAACTTCTTACAGTCTTCTCTTCATAAGTAACTGGGATAGCAGGCAAGAACCACCACAGATGGCCCTGTATAAAAATTATGATATCTCCATCTTCACATCAGTGTTTCTTATCTGATTTATTTATTTATTTATATACTTCATTCTCCATTTTTGGTGCTAGCTTTCCTCCAGAGACCGAGATCAGAGGATCATGGTAGGAAGCCTGCCTAAGATGAAATGCCTGTAAAATCTCATTTCAAATTAACTAGTAAAAAGCTGATTTAGAGGGATGCCTGAGGTGTTAGAGCACTAGTTATGGGCAAGAAAGCCTAGCAACAACAGGAGGCAGTGGCACACAGACACACACACACAAACACACACACACACACACACACACACACACACACACGGGTTGAATGAAATTTCGGGCTATATAGCAACACAATGTCAGAAAGAATAACAATTTTCTTGATCCATTCATCTACTGAGGGGATCAAGAAAATGTACACAATGGAAGTCTATGTCTCTATCAGAAAGAATGACATTACCCCATTTGTTAGGAAATAGAAAGACTTGGAAAAAATTATATTAAGTGAAGTAAGCCAGGCCCAAAGAAACAAAGGTCCAATAGTTTTCCTTATTTGCAATAAAGCATAAGTATATGCTGGGACAAGCAGAAAAGGTCAGATAAGATGATGTTAAGCAAAATGAACCCCAAGATAAGGACATAAGTATTTTTTGTTTTCTTCCTTGCTATTGTTTCTAACATATTTAAAAGATATTTCTTTGTTGCTTTGTATGTCCCTCTCCCACAGTATAACACCTGTTTTCACTGTATTTGATGTTGGTATAGTTTGTGGAGGGGAAGGGAAAAAACAAATTGTTTAAATAGGGATACAAGTGAACCATTGCAACAACGATATGTACAAGACAGAAAAATGAACTTTACAATTTAGGCAGGGGTGGAGGAGTGGAGGGGTAGAGGAGTGGGAGGTAGAGAGGTGAGCTTAGGGGTGTAGCCCTGGAGATGGGAGGGAAGGGATGGTAGGGGAAAAACAAAGGAGGAGGCAACAATGCTTGTTAGGAAATGTACTCATTACCTTGCTCATGTAACTGTAACCCCTCTGTAGAATATTTTCACAATAAAAAACTTAATTCAAAAAAGAAAGGAAAAAGTTTGCTGTTAGTGTAAATTGTTTTTCAAGCATTCTTAATACTAGTAAACATGTTTTCTCTTTTTTACATTTTTACATTCAAAATTCGTGACGAAGGAATGGAGGCTTCAAAGGAAAAAATATATCATGACCATCAAATCAAAACAAAGTAACTGCATCTTCTTAAATGTATCCTGGATAGAATATTAGTAAATATAAGAAATGAGACCAACATGAAAGTACATCACACACTTAGGAATTTGTAGTGACCTCATTCAAAATAATAGACACAAAGAAAACAATGATATTAGAAAAAAATCATGATTTTGTAATTCACCTTCCATTTTAAAAGTTATATTAAAAATAAATAAAAATAAGAAAGCCAACATATAGTCCATTTGGAAAACACCAGATGTCAATTCATTCATGAAAATAAATAGGGGAGGGATTATTTCTCCTAATGTAGAACTATGTATTACAGCCACATACAAATAATATGTACTCATAAAATGTATTCTCTTCCAAAATTGATTTGAAGTTGACCCTTAGGGAAGAAAATTGAATAAGATTGGGAAAGCAGATATATTTCTCTTGATACATTTAAATAAAAATGTTCATGTGAGAGGTGCTAAAACTTAAGACAACTTAGGAGAATCTTACAGGTAAAGTCAAAGTGACAGTATGTTCCAAGTTCCCATATTTCATGAAAATAGTTATCAATTAATATTTTAAAAAATGTCATATTTGACCAAAACAAAGCACACATCTAGTAAAATATAAAATTTCTAAACATTTAATAAATATTAAAAATTAAATACTATGTCTTATTCCAAAATAGACATATTTAATTCAATGAAATGGTTTTAATGAAAAATTATTTTGCAAATAGAAGTTATTTGGAAAATTATTTGGGTAGGAATTATGATCTATAAAAGTATATTTCTGGAGATTGAGAAGGAAATCTAAGTAGTGTATAAAATATAATTTGCAAAGGAGAAAAATAAACAGAAATTAGTGAAGAAAATGCATATAATGATCCCATTAGACTTTATACATGTTCTACAAATTTTTTAGGAAAATGATTAAATATAATATTAGAAGCTTTTCTTTCCCAGCTGTCTAAAGAAATATTTGGCTAATAAATAGAAATGATGGTAAATTCAGTATAGTCTTGTTTATGGTCCTTTGGGTAAATGCCCAGGAGTGGGATTGCTGGGTCATAGGGGAATTGTAAAGATACTGTACAGAGGGATTGTAGGTACATGAGTAAGGTAATAAGTACATTTCCTCTTGAGCATTGTTACTCCCTCATCTTGTATATGTTTAGCTTTTTGAGGAACCTCTATACTGCTTTCCAGAGTAGTTGAACAACTTTACACTCCCAAAAACAGTGTAGTAGCATTAGATTGGCCACATCCCCAGCAGCATTACATGTTCATTGCAGCGTTTTTTTTTTTTTTTTTATCATAGCTAAGGTATGGAACCAACCCAGATACCCTCAGGAGAGGAATGAATCAGCAAGATGTATATATACATACAATGGAGTTCTATGCTTCCATCAGAGACAATGCTATTGCCCCATTTGTAAGGAAATGGAAAAGCCTAGAAAAATTACCTTAAGCAAAGCAAGCTAGGTCCAAAGAAATACAGGCTACATAATTTCCCTTTTTTTTAATAACTAAAATATGTCTATGATATACTTAGCAGAGTATCACAACTGCTAAATGCATAGCATACCAAAATGGACTCCAAGAATTGGAAACAAGAGGTACTTACTATGTCCTGTATGCAGTTATTTCTCTTTTTTTCTTTCTGTTTTAGTTTTTTGTACCCTTTGTATTGTATGTGAGCTTATCTGATCCATGGAAGAAAATAGGAATCACAGAAACAACAGGACATAACATGAACTAATGCAACAATGATACTCACTAGACACTATTTTGGAGATGAACTTTACTGCTTGGGCAGAGAGGGGAGTGAGGAGTGTTAAGGGGAAGAAAATGAGGGAGGTGTAACAGTGTTTAAAAAGAAATGTACTCATTACCTTACTCATGCAACTATAACCCCCTTGTCCATCACCTTTATAATAAATTTAAAAAATAAACTATTGTTACAAAACATAGAAGTGAATTCTTTACAGAAATTCAAAATGAGTGAAACTGACTTAGATAAGCTAAGCAAAAAGTCCTCTCAAAGTATAAAATAAATGAGATCAGTGTGCTTTAGATTCTATTATAGCAGAAAATCAGAAATTATGTTTCGTGGGGAAACAAGGAGGTCATATCACTGAAGGAAGAAAATGACAGTATCCATCAAGGGAAAAAATAAGAGGTCAAAATTATGCCAAGGAAATGAGTGACAATGGGCTTAGAAATTTCAAGTAGGAAAAGGGTGTTTATATTTAGAGGAGAAATAATAATAGAAAATACAACTGAGGTCTTTTTTTTTTCCCTTTGTAAGTTTGGTTAAAAATGAAAACAGAACAGAAAATCAAAAGAAGACACTGAATAGGAAATTGTTCGAAGTAAATATTTGAACACGAAAGAAGAAAAGGAAGGATGGTTCTTTGGTTAACCCATTATAATATAATTGTCAACACAGATGAAACAGGTGCTCTTAATTGAAGCTTACAGATTTTTGTTGGAACAAATAAAATCATGGGGGTAGTTAAATAGTATAACACTGATGATCAGCACAGCATTTAAGATATTTATTATTCGTCACAGATCACCGTATAAATAATACTACTCTTTTCTTTGAAATGTTTTATATTAATCTTAGGGAACTTGAATGTTGAGAGATACATGAAATAAAATTCAATGCAGAGTCTGAAATCCTATTTTGATCATGCTGTAGGGATAACAACACTAAAGATTACACTTCAAAATAAATAGCCTTTTTTACTACAATCTGGATAGACTTTACAATTTTCGGGGAGATAGAGTTGAGCCTTTGGCAAGTTTAAGCAGTTATAGTGTTTAAATTGTTGAATGATAATATACTATGGCTTGAAAGGAATTCCATTTCTTTCTTTGCTTCATATTTAACTGTATAAAACATATATTAGATGAATTCAAAGTTATGCCGATTTCTCTTAGCTAACCTGCAATAAATTTCCCTTTTATTACCATATTGAACCTTCCAAACCCTTTCTTACGCTCCTGAAAAAGAGCATATGTAAGCAAAAATTTTATGAGAACAGCATTCACTCCAGAATGTACAATGCAAACACAGACAACATAGAATTTCTGATTTAGTGAACATATGCAAAAATCAAATGAACAGATTAACTTAAAAATATTTTAATTTCACTTAATTCATAGTCCCTGGTCTTTGTAAAAGTCATAATGACACTATAGAAATTTGATTAAAAGTAATATATAATTTTCTTTCAAGTGAAATTTTATCAATATTGAGTGGCAGTTTTAATACTGTAGGCATCTCAAATAATTCTCTTTAAAAACATTCAATCAATTTTGATAGGTATCGCGTTGAATTTGTAGATAGTCTTGGGAAGTATTGCCATTTTCACGATGTTAATCATGCCAATCCAGGAGCATGGGAGGTTTTGCCATTTTTTAAGTTCTGTGTTGATTTCCTTTTTCAAGATTTTAAAGTTTTCATCATAGAGGTCCTTCACTTCTTTGGTTAAGTTAATTCCTAGGTATTTTATTTTTTGTGGGGCTATTACAAATGGAGTAGCTTTCCTAATTTCAGCCACACTTTTCTCATTGTTGGCATACAGAAAAGCCATTGATTTTGGGGGGTTAATTTATAACCTGCTACTTTGCCAAAGTTTTGAATCAGCTTGAGTAATTTGGGAGTGGAGTCTATGGGATTCTTTAAATACAAGATCATGTCATCTGCAAAGAGGGAGAGTTTTATTTCTTCTTTCCCTATTTGGATCCCCTTTATGTCTGCATCTTGTCTTATTGTTGTAGCTAGGCATTCTAATACTAGATTGAAGAGAAGTGGAGAGAGTGGGCATCCTTGTCTTCTTCAAGGAAATAGAAGAGGCAATCCAAAAATTCATATGGAACAATAAAAGACCCCGAATAGCAAAAACGCTCCTCAACGGAAAGAATACTGCTGTAGGAATATCAATACCAAATTTCAAACTCTACTATAAAGCCATAGTAATCAAAACAGCTTGGTATAGGCATAAAAACAGACCTCAGGGCCAATGGAATAGAATTGAAAACCCAGAAATGAACCTACAGACCTATAGCCATCTAATCTTCGATAAGGAAGCTAAAACAATAGAATGGAAGAAAGACAGCCTCTTCAGTAAATGGTGCTGGCAAAATTGGTTAACTACATGTAGAAAACTAAAGCTAGATGCTTATATATCACCCTGCACCAGAATCAACTCCAGATGGATCAAAGACCTTGAACTCAAAGCAGACACTCTGAAAACATTACAGGATGGAATAAGAGAAACCCTAGGTCTCCTTGGCTCAGGCCGAAATTTTCTGAATAGAGACCCGGAAGCACAACAAATCAAAGAAAGGTTAGACAAATGGGATTGCATAAGGTTGCAGAGCTTCTGCAGGGCAAATGACATAGCTAGCAAGATCAATAGAAAGCCCACCGATTGGGAGAAGATCTTTACTAGCCATACAACGGACAAGGGTCTCATATCTAAAATATACTTGGACCTCAAAAAATTAAACCACCCAACAACAAATCCTCAAAGAAACAACTGCCCAATAAATAAGTGGGCGAAAGACTTAAAGAGAAGCTTCTCTGAAGAAGAAAGAAGGATGGCCAATAGACACATGAAGAAATGTTCAACATCCCTAGCCATAAATGAAATGCAAATCAAAACAACATTGAGATTTCACCTCACTCCAGTTAGAAGAGCAAAAATCAAGAACTCTAACAACAACAGATGCTGGAGGGGATGTGGACAGAAAGGAACCTTACTTCATTGTTGGTGGGAATGTAAACTTGTTCAACCACTTTGGAAAGCAGTATGGAGGTTCCTCAAAAGACTTCACATAGATCTCCCCTATGATCCAACAATCCCACTTTTGGGCATTTACCCAAATGTTTACAAACAAGACCACACTAAAGCTACCAGCACAACTATGTTTATTGCAGCATTATTTACCATAGCTAATATATGGAACCAACCCAGATGCCCCTCAGTAGATGAATGGATCAAGAAAATGTGGTATATATACACAATGGAATTCTATGCCTCCATCAGAAAGAATGACATTTCCGCATTTGTTAGGAAATGGAAAGGTTTGGAAAAAATTATATTAAGTGAAGTAAGCCAGGCCCAAAGAAGCATAGGTCCCATGGTTTCCCTTATTTGCAATATCTAGTATAGGTATGAGTCAAGCCGAAAAGGTCAGATAATGTGATGTTAGGAAAATGAACCCTTAAATATGTATTTTAATGTTTTCGTTTCTTTCATGCATGTGTTTCTAACGCATTTATAAGATTATTTCTTTGTTGCTTTGTATGTCCCTCCCCCACAGTGTAACCCCCGCTTTCACTATATTTGATGTCAGTATAACATGTGGAGGAGATGGGGACAAACAAGTCGTTTAAGGATTCAGGTGGACCTGTTGCAACAATGAGAAGTGCAAAATGTCAGGTCAAAACCAACTTTATAATGTCGGTGTGGGGGGGGAGGGGGATATAATTGGGTGGGGGGAGGGGGGAGGCTGGGAAGGGAGGTGAAGGGTAAACAAAGGAGGAGGCTGCAATGCTTGGTAAGAAATGTATGCATTATCCTGCCCATGTAATTATAGCCCCTCTGTACAGTATGTTCTCAAATAAAATAAAATAAAATTAAAAAAATAATAAAAACATTTCAATCAAGTTCAGAGTAATATGAAAGTCAAAATGGTAATACTGACATTAGTCACACTGAAAATGATCTTCTAGTTCCTTGAAAGGGCTTATGAAAGTTTTTCCTTAAAAAATCCTAGTGAAATACTTTTCCCTCTCAGTCAAATATCCCTAGCAACCGTCCATCTGTAGTTGATAAATGGAAGTGTAGAATGATTATACTGGGATTAAAAATTGGAGTTCATCTCAAATATTGTATTATATATTTCCAGTTAATTATTTTACCAAATCACAAAGGAAAGACATTCACAATCTTGAGTCTTAACACATAAATAAAATGAAGATTGGGGAAAATGCAACATTGATACTCTCAAGTCAAAGTTTCCATTATTATAATATAAATACAAACTGGGTGAGAATTTTTTTTATTTTTTTATTGTGAAAATACTGTACAGAGGAGTTACAATTACATGGGCAAGATAATGAGTACATTTTTTATCAAACATTGTAGCCTCCTCCTTTGTTTCCCCTTCCCATCCCTTCCCATCCCCCGTGCGTGAGAAATACTTTTAATGGAAAACACTATCTCTTGATTAAATTGTTCCAATAGTCTCATTATTCCTCAGATAATTCTTAATTATCACATTTCTTCTTAATTTCTAATTTCTTTCAGGTTTTAAAATCAGGATTGCCGACATGGCTCATTAATGCTATTTAATAGTATATGATTATGTAACTAAAACTTTAGTATTTTTATATATTTTATTTTAGTGTTGATGGAAGCAATGTTTCAATTCAAAATGAAATACTGAATGCATTAAGATGATAGGAAAGGTGCTGGGAAGGTGGCTCAGTGGTAGAAGAAAGAAGAAGAAGAAGAAAGAAGAAGAAGAAGAAGAAGAAGAAGAAGAAGAAGAAGAAGAAGAAGAAGAAGAAGAAGAAGAAGAAGAAGAAGAAGAAGAAGAAGAAGAAGAAGAAGAAGAAGAAGAAGAAGAAGAAGAAGAAGAAGAAGAAGAAGAAGAAGAAGAAGAAGAAGAAGAAGAAGAAGAAGAAGAAGAAGAAGAAGAAGAAGTGTGTGTGTGTGTGTGTGTGGGTGTGTGTGTACCAAAGACATTTGAAATAAGCTAACAGTCCCTATCTGGATTCTACTGGATTTCAAACAAAATCCCACTTTTTAAAAGTAAACTTCTAATCTAGGTCTAATACATTCTTAAATCCATTACTTTTTAAAAGATATTTAAAAATCATCATTTGGCTTTTCTTTTTTTAATTTTATTTCATTGTAAAGATGCTGTACAGAGGGGTTACAGTTACATGAGTAATGCAGTGAGTACATTACCAGATGCTTCTCAGTAAATGAGTGGATCAAGAAAATGTGGACCAAGAAAATGGATTTATGTGCTTCCATCAGAAAGAACAACACCACCCCATTTGTTAGGAAATGGAAAGACTTGAAAAAAATCATATTAAGTGAAGTCACCCAGTCCCAAAGAAATTAAAGTCCCATGGTTTCCCTTATTTGCAGTAATTAGTAGACATATAAGATAATCTTATCAGATGAGCTGAAAAGCTCAAAAGCGTGTACATATGACCATATATGATGATGTTAAGTTAAATGAACCCCAAGATATGGACACAAGAGGTCTGTCTTTATTACTATTGTTTTAAATGTGCCATGTGATTTTAAATCCAATACTTTTAATTTAGTATAGTTTTCTTCCCATTTCTTTTGCCCTATTTGGCTATATCTATATGCTTTTACTCAAGAGAATTTGAAAATAACTAATTCTAACCTAAAGCCAGTGCCATACAGATGGTGGAATAGCTTGCATTTGAAACACAACTTAATTAATTTAAATATTGAAATTTAAAATAATAGATGACTGGACAATACAAAAAAACCCTGAGAACATAATTAAATGTTCCAGTCAGTGCTTAGCTAGATCATGTCATTTAATCAATTAACGTTTATTATGTATAAAGAAATGTAAAAATTTATTCTAAGTTTTGTGGAAAATAAATTAAAGTCTTACAAATTTTAAAATCCATCTCACCCATCTATTTTTTATGTTATATTAGATGTTATTGAAAAATTGTAAAGGGGTAACATCGATCAAGATGCATTGTGGTCATAAATTGGAGTGCTGAATTGAAATGCCTTTGAACAAGTACTTAAGGATAATTAACATATTACCAAAAAGAAAATTTATGAAAGCTCAGATTTATTTAATAGAAACATTTGATGAGAGATAATGTGCTGTTGTTACATTCTTTACATATGTAGAAAACTAGTTGCATTGTGACTTAACTAAGTTAGGTTGAGTTGAATTTATTCATGGTGCAAAACTTGCAAAAATAGAAATCATTTTTGAATGTCAAACGGTCTTTCATTTCTTCACCTTGAGATTCATGTCTCTCTTCTTTCTCTATTTTTCATGTCTGCCTGTTCTCTGGGCCCCTTGCAGTGCAGCCAGACATTGAAGCCATCAGTGGGAATATGCCTGCTCTCTTCCTGTTTGATCTTCTTCCCTTGATGTGTCAGAATCTTTGTGCGCTGCCTCCTTGTCAAGCCATTTTTTATTCTTCAAAACTTTAGACATAGTTTTTAAATAAATGCTGCAGATCTCAGGGCACTTGATGCATTTTTCACAAGTTAATCACACTTAAACAGCATAAACATTGCTGCTTATGTGTTTAACATTTAAAGACAAACATATATTGACTCAACTGCAAACAATTAGATGCAAAGGATAGGTTAGAGAAAACTGCTAAGTGATTCTCTTTGAATCAGTTTAATGAGTAGATTCCAGAAACTAGGTGAAAAATCCATTTAGCATTTGTAAGCATAAAAATAGATTATATATTTGAGTCTTTCAGTCAGAAGAGAATAAAGCAAATTAAGCATATTTTATTTAATAGATTATTACATAAAGATAAAAATTTAAAATTCAATATCCAATAGTTGTGCAGCTTTAACACTTCTTTGGGAAAAATTGTATGTCTTGCTTGTATTTAAGTCTCATTAAAAGGAGATACTTTGTCAGGGAAGTAATACGAACCTTTGCACTTATCACAAGGGAAAAAATGACCATTAGTTACATCTTATACAACCTGAGGCATGGAATAATTAAATTAATTATTAAATTAATTAAATACACACAAACTGATTAGTCCAGCCTAGGATTCAAAAGAAAATTATTCAAGGTATACCAAAATAATCCATCCTTAACCAAGCCTAGTAAAGGTTAGAGGAAAGAGAATTTAAAGAAAATTTAAGTAATGTACACTTCTATAAGCTATTGTTAAAGTCAACTCAAGTTAATATTTTTTTCTTCCCCTAGTAGTAACAGATAGAAAGGGCAGACATGTATTTTGAACAAAGAAGTATTTTTTTTTCATTTTTACATATAGTCACCATTACATGTTTAAGACCATTATGTCAGAAGATTTAGGATTTTGAAATGTATATCAAAATAGTAACAAAGATAACCAAAGCTCTGAAAATTCACTTAACTTAAAACCATTAGAGATCTGGACTGGCTTTACTGTTTGTTGTAATTATTATTGCAATGAATTCAAGTTCCTTGAGTGTTTTGTTACTCTTGGGTTTTGTTAAATACCACTCTTACAACTATTTTGCTGTCTTGTAGTGGTGAGAGAAAATATTCTCTAAATGATATTTAATTTTTACCTTGTCATTGGCAGTATCTATGGCTTCTATGTGGTATCTTCCTAGGTTTGTCCTCTTTTATATAAGTGGAAAAAGCTATGGGAGATAGAATTGGCTTAATTATTAGAGTGGAAGGGTTTTGGAAGAAATTTTTCCCCCGGGAAATGAGCTTTTATATGAAGAATTAAAGTATATTTCAAAATATTTGCTCTTAACTTTATTATGGAAAAACGATGAAGGAAGATTTCTTCAATTTTCTTTGTGAGTATTCAAGGAGGAAAAAAGTGTGTGTGTGTGTGTGTGTGTGTGTGTGTGTGTACACACAAAAGTGTATAGCCCTTTACAAGACTAACTCCAATTAACTCCTTTTTTTCATGCTACTTCAGATTCCATTTATAGCAATTTGTCAGTTGCCCTTCAAGTATTTATACCAGTTGATGATTCGACTAATATCAACTATATCCTTAGGAGATTAATTCTATTGTAACTGCTTTATTTTACTTTCAAGGTGATTATGACATAATAACACATGATTTACTATGTTAATATAAAAAATTTACTATCATGGAACATTTAGAAAAGATTTGCCTTGCTACTTATTTGTTTACTTCATTTACATATTCCTTGTGTTTATGCCAGGACCTTAATTCCAGATCTCTCTTTCTTTCCTTGGCTTAATGACTCAAGAATAAAATGAAACATGTCTTCAGTCAATATTTTGTTGATTCATTAGAAAAAGAGTCGTGGGGACTTTTCTCGTCAGTCTGGATTTTAGTCTATAGTCTTCAAGATCTCAGTCTCTTAAGTATCTAGGATTATAGGTGTGAGTGAAAATCACCCAGCTAACGTTCACATGTTTAAGAAATATTTATCATTTGAGTTTTGTTGGTGAATAATGTGTTAAAAGTCCTTTTATTAGTGAATGCCAGAGAGAAATGAATTTTGGCTTTCATTGCTGTCCTGTATGTAATGAAGTATGAGTACACAGCCATATTTCCTTTTTTATTACATTAGCCTGAGTTCATCTCAGAGTTGATTTCTAACTCCATACAGATAGACAAATAGATACATAGATACATAGATGATAGATAGATTTTTTTCTTCTGAAACTTTGCTATAGTTAGTTTTTGTTAGTGTTGCTGTTATGTATTTTAAATTAATGATTGCAGAAGATACGTTTGTAGATGAATGATTTTATTTCTCTTTAGAGAATAATGAAGGGCACTGACACTTATTAGTCCTAATATAATCAGTTTCAGCTCTCATATTTTATACTACATTTTAGAGAGAATTCTTGAGCAATTACGGTATAGTTTCAAAGTTTTATATTGAAGTAGATGTACAAATATTTCTTTAATGAATGGTTTGTATCATATACCGGTATATGTAAACCCTACATGATATCTTCCACTGTACTTTTCTCAAATGGGTGTTTGTTATGGGAATTGGACTGATTCTAGACGACAAGAAGTCCCATGATAGTCTGTGTTTAGTCTGGAGAATCAGGAAAGCAGGTATGCAATTCAAATTGAGATCAAAAGTTTGAGTAATGAGAGACTGTTGAATCCTTGCCTAAGTGAAATCTTTCATAGTCATAAACACTAATGCCTGGGAAGGTGGCTCAGTGGTAGAGTGCTTGTCTTGCATGCCTGAGGCCCTGGGTTTGATTCCTCAACACCACATAAGCAAAAAGAAAAAAGCCGAAAGTGGCACTGTGGCTCAAGTGGTAGAAAGCTAGCCTTGAGCTGAAGAGTTGAGGACTGGGCCCAGGCCCAGAGTTCAGGCCCCACGACCGGACACCCCCCCCCCCCGCCAAAATAAAATAAACAGTAATGCCTGAGAACAGAGAAAGCAAATATCCCTGCTCTCAAAGATAGAGATATGGCTTCCTCTGCCTTTTTCTTCAATCTACACTTTCAGCAGGTCACATACACTCCCTTTTGGTAAAAGTGACTTTTTCAGACCACCAAATGAAAAGACAATTTTTCAGAATCACTCTCACAGACTCATACAGAAAAGTAACTGTTTCATCAGGAAACACTTTAACAATGTTGTCAAATATAATTAACTATGAGAAAATATTTTGAAATATAATGGAGAAAATCAACTTATAAACATGTTAGAAACAATCACAAGAAAAAAAACCACTTGAGTCCTTATCTTGGGGTTTATTTTGCCTAATATTAACTTACCTGATCGTTTCTGCTTGTCTCAGACATATCCTAGTTATGGCAAATAAGGGAAACCATGGGACCTATGTTTATTTGGGCCTGGCTTACTTCACTTCATATAATTGTTTCCAAGTCTTTCCATTACCTAACAAATGGGTAATGCCATTTTTTCTGATGGAGGCATAGAATTCCATTGTGTATATATACCACATTTTCTTGATCCATTCATCTACTGAGGGGCATCTGTGTTGGTTCCATATCTTAGCTATGGTAAATAATGTTGCAATAAACATAGTTGTGCTGGTAGCTTTAGTATGATCTTGTTTGTGATCGTTTGGGTAAATGCCCAAAAGTGGGACTGCTGGGTCATAGGGGAGCTCTATGTGGAGTCTTTTTTTTTGGGGGGGGGGTCCGGTCATGGGGCCTGAACACTGGATCTGGCACTGTCCCTCAGCTCTTCAGCTCAAGGCTAGCGCTCTACCACTTGAGCCACAGCGCCACTTCCGGCTTTTTTCTTTTTGCTTTGTGGTGCTGAGGAATCGAACCCAGGGCCTCAGGCATGCAAGGCAAGCTCTCTACCTCTGAGCCAACTTCCCAGCCCCTTTCCAAAGTTCTTGAACAAGTTTACACTCCCACCACCAACGGAGTAAGGTTTCTTTCTGTCCACATTCCCTCCAGCATCTGTTATTATTAGAGTTCTTGATTATAGCCATTCTAACTGGGGTGAGGTGCTATCTCAGTGTTGTTTTGATTTGCATTTCTTTTATGGCTAGGGAGCTTGAGCATTTCTCCATGTTTCTATTGGCCATTTTTCTTTCCTCTTCAGAGAAGTTTCTCTTTAAGTCTGTAGCCCACTTATTTATTGGGCAGTTGTTTCTTTGAGGATTTGTTGTTGGGGGATTTAATTTTTTGAGTTCCATATATATTTTAGATATGAGACCCTTGTCTGTTTTATGGCTAGTGAAGATCTTCTCATCATCCATGGGCTTTCTATTGATCTTGCTAGCTATGTCCTTTGCCAAGCAGAAGCTCTGCAATTAAGCGACATAGACTGTCTAGTTGGTTAAAAAGCAAGATCCTTCTATCTGCTGCCTTCACAAGTCACACCTGGCCCATAAAACAAACACATTTTGATAGTGAAAGGCTGGAACAAAACCTACCAAGCAAATGCCCCCGTAAACAGGTGAGAGTTGCAATCCTAATATCAGATAAAATAGATTTCAAATTCAAATTAGTAAGAAGAGATAAAAAAGGTCGCTACATACTAATTAAAGGATCTCCCCTTCAGGAGGATATTACAATTCAAAATATATATTTACCAAACAACGGAGTACCAATACTTTTCCTCAGATCTCACATAGATCCAAACACATTAATTATTGGGGAATTTAACACACCACTACCCCCACTAGATAGATCAAATTCTTTATTGTGATTAAGTGGTTACATAATTTCCCAAATTTCACAGTATTGTGGGATAGTGATGCCTAGTTAAAATTACAAACACAATCTAACTTTCATGGGCCAAACTGTCTATCGTGCTCTATAACATTTATGTGTTCTATGAGCTTTGACAATACAGTTATTTCTTCCACATTGGGTGATATGTACATTTTTTTTCATTTTGCATAGCATCAGCTGATCCCTCTTTTCCATAGTTCACTCACTCCCATTGCTGCCATTGTGTTGCTTAGTTCATTTTGATCAATGTCCAGTGCAGCTGATGGGTCCCAGTGTTGTATGTTTTTCCCTGATTCCATCTAGTTCTGTGTCCTTCTGGTTTCCCTCTGGTGTGCACATATATACCATATATGTGATCAGCAGCATGGGATT